>NW_026843581.1:660000-908068 GCF_030254825.1 Meriones unguiculatus | reverse complement strand
CGCTATTATCCTGTTCATAAGCACAGATGTAAGGTCATCTTCTTGAATTTCATTTACCATGGTGTGTCCAGGGCTGCTTGCCCCTGAATAACCGGGTTCTGGAGATGCCATACTGCTCTGTCTTTTTGAGCTTTTACACTTGCCTCTACCCATTTGGCTATTTTAGGTGTTGGGTGTTAGTTTCTGGCGCTTCCTGGAATCCTGTGGTGGGGATAATCCCCTTGGCAGGAAGATGATTTTTCCTGAAGGAGGGCTCCTCAGCTTTTGAGGTACTGTCACTGAATAGCAGGTATTTCTCAGGAATTGCCAAAACTCACCACAGGCATAGAGACCTGAGCAGTAATTGTGGTCTTTGTTAGTCAAGGGGCTCTTCTCTCACCCAGAGAAGTCCTGGAGACAGCTGTCCTGCTTCTGGCTTTCTTGCTGTAAATTTAGTAAGCTGTAGCTGTAACCTGGGTACCCCATGGTTTGGTCAGCTTAGTTAGGGATAACTGGTTGTCCCTTAGAGCAGTATCTGGGGGTTGATCTTGGGGATCCCAGGCTTCTGTTGGTCTGAGGTTAGAGCTCTGTGCCCCAGTACCGAAGCAGTAACCCGTGGCAGCTGATCACTGCTCTCACATGTGCAGCAGGAGGCTAGAGTCTGGAGCCTGTGAATAACCAGAAACTTCTCCAGAGCTAGGTGTCCTGAGGTAGGGTCAGATGTTTTCCCCACCTTTGGGTTTTCTCCCAACATGAAGACCTAGTCTGTGGTGTTTGACATGGTGTGTAGAATGGGTAGGCACTTGCCAGATGGCTACCAAGCTGGTGACTGGGAAAGAACCTGAAAACATTTCCAAGAATGTTCCCATGTGTGGTGGTGGTAGTGTGTGTGTGGGGGAGTTGGCTGAGTGCTCTAAGCTGGGACCTGCTCTTTCCCTGCCTGTGGGGTTTTATCCAGACAGGGAAACCCATCCTCTAGTGTCCTGGGGCACAGAGTTCTGTCTGTGATGGAGAGTAGGGCATGCAGGTCTCGCAACTGGAGGCCCACTCAAGGCTGGCAGCTGTGCACCCACCAGCCTGCAGGACCTTTTCCAGGGATAGACTGGGTGACCTGAGGTCAGTCCAACTTTCTTCTTCCCTGTTCTTTTTTTTTTTTTTTTGAGACTGGGGCTCCCAGTCTCTGGTGCCCAGGAGCACACAGTTTTGCCTGGGAAGGTGATCAGGACACACAGGTGCATCCTGCGCCTGAGATATTTTCCGGGTTCTCACTGAGTGACCTGAGAGTGGAACTGAATGATCCCCACACCACTGAGTTTCCTCTCACCTGGGAAACACGATTGCTGTTCTTTTAGGACCCAGAGTTCAGTCTTTTAGTTGCTGTACCAACATTGCTGTCTTGTTCCTGTCCTGGTCCTCCTGGCAATGCCATCTTGGATTCCCTTTTCCTCATCCCTTTCAATTAATTTTGGTTGAAAGTCTGTTTTATTAGATATTAGAATAGTTACTCCTGCTTGCTTCTTGGGTCCCTTTGCTTGAAAAACTTATTCCTGCTGCAACATCCAAGGAATTTTCACAGAGATTTGCTGGGCACTCTGAGGTTGGACCCAATTGTTTCCCTCATCATTGGTTTTCTTCTTACCTTGGAAACACAGTCAGTGGTGTTTGGGGGACCACAGATCCAACTATTGGTCACTGTGCAGTCTCTGCTCCCCAGGTTATCAGACACAGTGTACAATCACCCCAGCCATCTGGGATCTATTTTTAGTTTTTACTGAATATAAGTATTTTGATTGTATGCATGAATATGCACCTCTTGTGTGCCTAATCCTCACAGTAGTCTGAAGATGTCTTCAGAATTCATGAACTTATAGCAATTGAAAGTAGTGGGTCCCAGGTAAACACTAACAATTGAGCCCAATTATATGCAAGAGCAGTAAGAGCTCCTCACTGCTGAGCCATTTCTCCTATCTTATGTTGCTCATTTATGATCATCATTTACACCGCTAATATTTTTGTCTTCTATTTTTACCTGTTTAAACATGCATTCCCTTTTAGTAAGATATCATTGAAGTTACAGTTTAAGCTGGGGCACTGCGGATTTCTGGAAAATAAATATACAACAGGAGTGAATGTATAATTCCTTGTAGAAGCTTCAGTAAAGACCTCTGAGTTCTTTCAATATTTTGTGTTTGTTTGATTGACTTTTAGGGGAGGCTCTGTCTTACTATATAGGTCTGGCTGTCCTAGAACTCTTTGAATAGATAATGCTGACATCCAGTTCAATAAGGTACACCTGTGTCTGCCTCCTGAGTGATGGAATTGAAGGCATGACAGAATACACCCAGCTTGTCCACCATTTTTTGTAGTTAGTAACTGTTAATAAATTTCTCTGATCTGTACTTAGTATTGTTCATCTGTTAATTTCTCTCTCTGTGTGTCTCTGTCTCTATGTGTCTGTCTCTCTATTTCACACTCTTCTCTCTGTCTTTGTCCACATTAATTGCCATGTCTATTCCAAAGCTATATCCTCTTCAAAAAGTTCAGATATGATACAGTTAAAACTTGTTATTCCGTTTTCTTCTAAAATGACTTAGTGATAACATTAACACTTCTTTTTTAATAGAAAAGTTTTAATCTTTATTTTTAATCTATAGACTACATTATTAAGTAAGGAGGATATACAAAACAATGATCAAAGAATAATTATGTGTTCTATTCCTTTTCTTTTGTCTGGTCACAAAGAAATATGATGTTATTGGCTATGATTGTGGTTGCTTGCCACTCACATTATTTTTATCCATGTATTCACTGTAGTCCACTTTCCCTTCCACAAATATATGAGCCCCCTCTTCACATACTAATATGCCACATCCCTGAGCCCTGGTCAAAACATAATATTCAGTACCATGTTGTCTTTTGACTAATGTTACCCATCTGTTCAGTGTCCCCTGATCAACACATCTCATTTGTTGCTATATAAAATATCATGACTGTGTTTTGTCCTTCCACCTGTCTCATGACAGGGTGCTGACCTACTCACCCAAGTAACTGAAGATGATTCATAGATTGCTCAAGAACCCAACTAATGGCTACTTTATATTCATGTCTTACAAACTGATGAAACACAGGTTTTTGAAGCACGCCTTTGGTTTTTTTTTTTTCAATCTAACCTTTAGGCGTTTTCATCTCCCCTACTTCACATCACGCACAGCACCCAACTGTATAACATTCGCACTTCTGTGTCAGAAAATAAATTGAAGAAGCACTAGAATTATATGATTATATTGGCAATGAAGTATAAATTTATATTGTTGCCACTGTTTCTGTTGTACAAATGTATGGCATATTTTAGAATTCCGTGACCTTCAATGACGTGCATGTGAAATTCAGCCAAGAAGAGTGGGCCTTGCTGGAACCTTCCCAGAAGCAACTCTACAAAGATGTGATGCTAGAGACCTGTGAAAACCTCACTGCTATAGGTAAGACTGCAATTTTTCTTTCACTTTTAAAATAAAGAGACAACTCTTACTTTGTTATTGATCCTCTTCTGTAATTCCAATTGAGAATGAGGAGGAATGCGGTAAATAAATCAGGCATGGTTCTAAGGGTCACAGAAGATAGTGAGTTAAGTTTACCTTAATAATAACATGATATTTCCAATAATATATATTTTCTCGTACTATATTTTAGGCTACAATTGGGATGACCATAATATTGAAGAACATTTTCAAAGTTCTACAAGTAATAAAAGGTAACTTTATGTGCATGTTGATACAGATATAAATCTTAAATTTTAATGTGTCCTGGAAGTTTGGTGTTTTTTGTTTGTTTGTTTATTGGCTGCTTTTTATTTTCTGTTTTTGAAAAAGATTTTTTTCTGGGTATCTGTGACTTTCTTAGACTTGCTTGTTAGACCAGCCTGACCTCAAAATCACACAGATCTGCCTGCTTCTGCCTCCACAAGTGCTGGGATTGAAGGCATGTACCAGCACACATGGCTGTGTCCTGGAAGTTTTAAAGAAAAGCAACAGTGTAAAAACAGCACTGCTTTATGTGTACTGATGATCATTAAAATCTCATAATTCCATGTACTTCAATGTCAGGTATCTGATTTGTGTTTACAAGGCACTCCCCTAAGATAGAAGAAAATAAAATAATATTGTAACAAAAATACCATTTGAATCATATGGACATTACAGCTACTGACTTGAACTGCCAATCTGTTTAGTCTCATTCTATCTACTCAGATATTGTAAGAGGTATACACACTGAATTGGTGATCAGTATGTGTCCAAAACCTTCTAATAAGCAAAAAATTTCATAGTAGAACCAGTGTTACTCATTTTCGTGCAGTAACATTGTAAAGTTTAGTGAAAGGAGCAGCTTATGAGAATCAAGAATTTTGTTGTGGAGAAACCTTAATCCCTATATGACATGTCTATGATGAACAAAAAACAAACTGTGTTAATTCAATGTGGGAATCTTTATTATTTTTGTAAATTAAACTGGTATATCATATGTCAAAATGATTCTAAGACACATGAGCATAGGGATATTGAAAGAAGCAGTGTCCCTGTCTTTCTCCAAGAACAATTGATTTGGTAGTAGTCCCCACTGTGAGTAAATTTTCTGAATGTGATAAATGGTTACTGTTAATTGGTTTTGCAACTTCACTGAGAATTTATCAGCAAACTCATATTGCTGAAAATACCTATGAATACTAGGAATTTGGAACTTCTGCTTGTCCTGGCTCACTTTGTAAATGAAGTATCATTCATACAGTACAAAAATTTGTGAATGGGATTGCTGTGGTAAAACTCTGAATTCTTATAATACTCTTCATATATAGGAGAAAACCTCTTATAGAAAAATGATGCTATAAAAGTGATCCACATAACAAATTCTCTTACCATCACAGGAATCTTCAAAAATACCCGTAATGAAGGAGAATACCGTGAATGTAAATAAAGTGATAAAACTTTAAAATTTGATTCTTCTTTACCATTAGACAAAATTATGAAATTAATTCATATAGATAAATATATTTATTAGTGTAATGAAATGACTGTGGTAAATCTTTCACATGTGCCAATTTTCTTTGCAGGCATGAAAGCAGTCATACTGGAGAGAAACCCTTTAAATGCACTCTATGTGGGAAAACCTTCCCCTATATCACTGTTCTTATATGGCATAAAAGAACACACACTGGAGAGAAGCCTTACAAATGTAATCAATGTGGTAAAGCCTTTGCAAAAAGCAGTCAGCTCATACGGCATAAAAGAACACATACTGGAGAGAAACCTTATGAATGTAACCAGTGTGGTAAAGCCTTTGCACAAAACAGTCATCTCATAAGCCATAAAAGAACACACACTGGTGAGAAACCTTATGAATGTAATGAGTGTGGCAAAGCCTTTGCAGAAAACAGTCATCTCATGAGCCATAAAAGAACACACACTGGAGAGAAACCTTATGAATGTAATGAGTGTGGCAAAGCCTTTGCAGAAAACAGTACATCTCTTAAGCCATAAAAGAACACACACTGGAGAGAAACCTTATGAATGTAACCAGTGTGGTAAAGCCTTTGCACAAAACAGTCACTCTCATAAGCCATAAAAGAACACACACTGGAGAGAAACCTTATGAATGTAACCAGTGTGGTAAAGCCTTTGCACAAAACAGTCATCTCATAAGCCATAAAAGAACACACACTGGAGAGAAACCTTATGAATGTAATGAGTGTGGTAAAGCCTTTGCAAAAAACAGTCATCTCATGAGCCATAAAAGAACACACACTGGAGAGAAACCTTATGAATGTAATGAGTGTGGCAAAGCCTTTGCAGAAAACAGTACTCTCTTAAGCCATAAAAGAACACACACTGGAGAGAAACCTTATGAATGTAACCAGTGTGGTAAAGCCTTTGCAAAAAACAGTCATCTCATGAGCCATAAAAGAACACACACTGGAGAGAAACCTTATGAATGTAACCAGTGTGGTAAAGCCTTTGCAGAAAACAGTCATCTCATAAGACATAAAAGAACACATACTGGAAAGAAACCTTATGAATATACCCAATGTGATAAAGCCTTTGCACAGCAGAGTAGTCTCCGAAAACAGGAAAAGACACACAGTGGAGAGAAGCCTTGTGAGGGTAATTAGTGTGATAAAGCCTTTGCATGTAACAATCATCTCCTAAGACAACAGCACATTCTGGAGGGAAACCATATGAATATAACTATGTGGCAAAGCCTTTGCACATAACATCTCCTAATACATAAAAGAACACATACTGGAAAGATGTCTGACTGTAACCAATGTGAAAAAACTTTTGGACTTCAGAATAATCTCCACACTCATGAAAGAAACCCTAATGGACAGAAAGACTGTGAGTGCTTTTAACATGGTGAAACCATTCCACATTTGTATAATCTTCATCATCATGAAAGGATTCATAATAGAGGAAAAACTTATGAATGTGTTAAAATGGTGAGGCCTTGCACAAATCTAGAGTCATCATCATCATAAAAGTATCCTTACTGGAGAGGAATTCTGTGAGTATAAGCAATTTGGAAAGGCCTTTGTGTACTTTGGTCCACTGAGATGCAACAGAACTGTAAAACTAGCTCAGTGGAAATGACCTCCCTTTTCTGAAGGGAACATGCAACAGTACTATATAATAAGGGGCAATAGGAACGGAGGGTAGTCATTGGGCAGAGAAGGGAGAGGGATTACTATTGGAATTTAAAGTAAATAAACTTATTTTTAAAAAGAATACAATTAATGGTGAATATCAATTACATGCAACAGTATTATATAATAAGGTGTTTATGGAAGACTTATTGATAATCCTGATTCTCAACATTTACTGTTTTCAATTGCCTCAGTTTACACAAGAAACTTTTAGTCCAGTGAATGAATATGTAGGGAATGGTGAACTAACACCAGCCAGGAAGTTCTCTGAGAGTATCACAACAGTGGTAGCCTGTAGAAGTTTCTTTGTGTACACATACCTATTGTTCCAGGGGTTCTATTGAAAACCATCACAACCCAGACTGAAGTTTGAGATGTGAGGGAGGAGGCTTTCTCTTGCATGTATGACCCTGCTGCTGGCCTAGTTGTATAACCATGGCAAGGGTGAGTTTTCTCTGCCTGACTTCATCTGGAGAGTGCCTTTAGACATAGATGCCATCAATCAAGTTTGATACATGGCCTTTGACACAGATCCCTGATTACTCCCCTCCCTTCAAATATAGGAAAATGAGGTTCCATGTTCTTTTTCACATGATAGGAATGTGCTGTTTAATGCAAATCAAGCATCCTTGAAGTGCCCTGTTTTAAACAATTATCTACACCTATCCTTAGAGCATCCCAGTCACTCCCTAAGGGGTACATACCCTCTGTTTTCTGGAATTAAAGTTGAACTTACTTTCTGAGGTGGTTCCCAGAGTGTTCTGATCACTGTTATGCTTGGGTGGCTTCCAAGCTTCCTCATCTTCTGGGTGGCTTCCTCATCTTCTGGGCCTCCTTCCTTCCTGGACTGGTGGGAAACAGCCTCCAGGCAGCAAGAGAACCACGTTCTCTGAAATGCTTGTGAAAAAAATGTTTCACACTTCATAGCATTTCAAATTTCACATGTTTCTTGATGTGAGATGGTAAATCAAACAGTGTCTTTGGGGTGAGACTCTCTAAACTGAGTTATACCTATTGTTTATTTCACAGTAAGCTTACAGGCAAGCTTCATAGTATGAAGTCTTCTGAGTTGAGCACAGTGGCCTATGCAGAAGTAATAAGAGCAGAAATTTTATTTCCCTCATTTTAATAGCTGAGTAGTGTTCTGATAATGTGTGGATGGATGGGAGAGGAGGGGGACTCCCCCTTTGAGAGGATTAGGGGAAAGGGTTTGGGGGAAAGAGGGAAGGAGTATGGGACCAGTAGGAGTTGAGGAAGTGGCCTTTAAAAAGGGGTATACAATGAATAAATTGTGAAAAAATAAAAATGATTAATAAAATACAAATTAATTAGAAAAACAAAACTTGACAGCAAAAATTTGAGTCCAGTCTGGGTACCCGCCCTCCCTCAAAGAAAAGAAAGATGATATAAAGAAAGCAAAGAACAATAGAATCTTTGTCTTTGCCACCTTTCTTCCTTGTGAGCTCATTTTTTAATCATTACCTAATGGAGACCCATTCCACAACTCCCCTTCCAGTAGCACCCTCCCTCCCTTTTCCCCCTATCTTCTTCCCCTGTTCCACTGAAAGGGGAGTTCTCTCCACCATTGCCATCTTCCCCTAGCTTCTTAACGTCCATAAGGAGGACATGGAACCTCTTTGTCTGGGGCCTGGCAAGGCTACATCACTGGGGGTGAGTAATCAAGGAGCAAGCAACTGAGAAATTTTTTTGAGAAGTGTTTTATTATTTTATTACTACTACTACTACTATTATTATTATTGTTGTTGTTTATTAATTACATTTTATTAACTCTGTAATAAAAATCAATAAAATAATCAATAATAAATAAATAAATAATAAATTCTATGGAACTGAGAATTTATTTAAAAAAAAAGAAAAGACAGCCCAATAATCTACCTTAGACACATCTTTAAAATGACATAATATCTTCCACAAGCAAAACAACATACATTTTACTTTTTTGGGGCCACTAGAGAAAGAGAGTGGCCCTTCCGAAAAGTAAAGCTTGAACACTTTAACAGCCTTGAGTTTATTACTTTCGTATTTCTATATCTGAGATTTTATTTAGTCTTCCCATGTCATCCCGAGCGAGGTATCCCAGAAGCAGAAAGACAGGCCTGGTAGAGACTCACTTATAAGGAACTTTGAGTCATATCATGCAGAATGAACATGTGAAAATTTGCAGAACAAGAAGGAGGACCTTCGGGAAACCGCTCAGTCCTCACCCAGAAAGCCAATGTGATGTACACGGGTGGGGGGAGCGGGATAAGAAGTGAAAGGACAGGGACCTACCAGAGAGGGCCTCCGAGAGCCTCTGTCTAACAGGGTAGCCAAGCAGATGCTGAGACTCGCAGCCAAACTTTGGGCAGAGCACAGGGAATCTTATGAAAGAAGGGGGAGCTGGGAAGACCTGGAGGGGACAGGAGCTCCACAAAGAGAGCGACAGATCAAAAATTCTGGGCCCAGGGTTTCTTTCAAGGAGTGATACTCCAACCAAGGACCATTCGTGGAGATACCTAAACCCCATACTCAGATGGAGCCCGTGGCAGCTCAGCCTCCAAGTCAACACCCTAGTAAGGGGAGCAGGGGCCATCTCTGATATGAACTCTTTGATTACCTCCCCTGAAGCAGAGTGCAGTGCTAGCAGGCCACAGAGCAAGACAAGGCAGCCAGTCCTGATGAGACCTGATAGGCTAGGGTCAGATGGAAGGAGGGGAGGATCTCCCTATCAGTTGTCTTGAGGAAGGGTATAGGAGAAGATGAGGAAAGGAGGGTGGGATTTGGGGGAGATGAGGGATGGGGCTACAGATAGCATACAAAGTGAATAAATTGTAATAATAAAAATAAATTAAAAATTCATAACGAAATATTTTAATAAAACAATAATATACTTTCACTTAAATAACAGATTCACTAATAAAATTATTATAAGCAAACATGTTGATCACATTTGAGTGAACAGACAATAATATGGAAAATAAAAAGGGAATTTCATTAATAAATAAATAATGTGTCTTGAGAGATGGCTCCTCATTTAAGAACTCTGGCAGTTCATGTAAAGGATTTTGATCACTCAGTCAGAGGCTCAGAATTTCCCGAAAGCAGTGCATGCCTGTGGTTGGTGCAAGGGCATACAACCAGGGACACACAAGAAAACATTAATTAAACACTCATACACATGTAGGAAGACTAAATAAATTCTCAATGGTATAAATATGAAAGTAATAAACTCAAAGCTGTGATAATGTTCAAGCTTTTAAATTTTTTTTTCAGTATAATGGCCCAAAGAGTAAAATGTCTGGTTTTTTGTTTGTTTGTTTGTTTTTGGCTTGTGGAAGATATTATGTTATTTTCATGATTTCTAAAGTAAATTTTTTGGGGTGATATATATATATATATATATATATATATTTTGGTAAAGAAATTCTCCATTGCCTGCTCTTTAATTACTCACCCCTTGGGATGCCGCCATGGAGGAAGAGGATCCATGCACTCCTGATGGGACTTAACAGGCTATGTGAGATGGCAATGGTGAAGCACTCCCCCTTTACCTGCACTAGGAAAAGGGGAGAGGAGGAAGAAGGAGGGATGGTGGGACTGGGGGGATTGGAGGAAGGGGGTTTCAATCAGGCTATATAACAAGAAATTGTGAAAAAAAATTAAGAACTAAAATCAAATCAAATCACTGATAAGACTTCCACAGTCTTGAATTCTCTTACCAGCATGGGCATAGTATCTCGCTACTTTGTGTAAGAACAATTTCAGAAGATCCATTGCCTATTTCTGGCCCCTGCAGACAATAGGCATGCATGTCATGCACAGACATACACGTGGGAAAACACGAAAACACATAAAAATAGTAAAACTGTTTAAATGTTTCCAAGACTGCTATGAGTTGCCCCATTCTGAACACTATGAACACTTCTGGGGGAAAAAATCAAAGGTGGTTTGAAAACCATGTTACCTATGAAATAACTCATTACGTAAAAATCCCAATGCAGAAATACCTCAACAAATAAAAACCACAATTTTTCTTTAATTATAATTATTTATTTTTTTAAATTTAGAATTAATTATTTATTTACTATTTATTTATTTTATTTATAATTATTTAATTATCATTATTTTTTATTAATTACATTTTACTCACTTTGTATCCCCCCGTGGTTCCCTCCCTCCTCCTGTCCCAATCCCTCCCTTCCTCAGCCCTCTGCATGCATGCCCTTCCCCAAGTCCACTGATAGGGGAGGACTTCTTTTCCTTCCTTCTGATCTTAGTCAATTAGGTCTCATCAGGAGTGGCTTCCTTGTCCTCTTCTGTGGCCTGAAAATGCTAATTCCCCCTCCGAGGGAGGTAATTAAAGAGCAGGCCAATCAGTTCATGTCAGAGACAGTCCCTGTTCCTATCACAATGGAACCCACTTGGATACTGAACTGCCATGGACTACGTATGTGCAGAGGTCTTAGGTTATCACCATGCAGAGTCCTTGGTTGGAGTAACAATCTCAGGAAAGACCCCTGTGCTCAGATTTTTTGGTTCTGTTGCTCTCCTTGTGGCGTTCCTGTCCTCTCCAGATCTTACTGTTTCCTGTTTCTTTGATAAGATTCCCTGCACTCTGCCCAAAGGTTGCCCATAAGTCTCAGGATCTGCATTGATATTCTGCAGGGCAGAGCCTTTCAGAGGTCCTCTGTGTCAGGCTCCTGAATTGATCCCTCTTTTCTCCTTCTTCTGATGTCCAGCCTCTTTGCCTTTCTGGATAGGAATTGAGCATTTTAGCAAGAGTCCTCCCTCTTGATTAGTTTCTTTAGGTGTACAGAGTTTAACTTGTACAACCACTCTAGAAAGCAATCTGGCGCTTTCTCACACAACTAGGAATAGCACTTCCTCAAGATCCACCTATACCACTCCTAGACATATACCCAAAAGGGGCTCAAGTACACAATAAGGACATTTACTCAACCATGTTTGTAGCAGCCTTATTTGTAATAGCCAGAAGCTGGAAACAGCCCAGATGCCCCTCAGTGGAGGAATGGATGCACAAATTGTGGTATATCTACACAATGGAATATTACTCAGCAATAAAAAAAAAACAAGGAAATCATGAAATTTGCAGGTAAATGGTGGGACCTGGAAAGGATCATCCCGAGTGAGCTATCTCAGAAGCAGAAAGATGCACACTGTATATACTCACTCATATAGACATATAAAAGAGGATAAACCTACTAAAATTGGTACAGAACTTTTGATTCATCAAGATAGAGAGTAGAATACTTTTTTCAAGTTTGCTAATTACATACAGACTAGACATTGTGAATGTCATTTATACCTGATAGTAGATAGTTTATTGATGTTAGAGGGAGAAGTCTTTCATTTAGCCAAAAGGGGAAATGTTGCAGGATATTTGATCCCATTATGAACCCCAAAATTGTGAATGGTAAAACACTGTTTATTGATCAGTGTGATTGAGCCCTATCACACACCTACAATCCAAGAAATTTTTGTTTATTGTAAACAGGTGATTATGGTATGGTTCAACCAGCTCTAGCAGACACCTTTAATCCAAGAACTTTCTGGACACAAGATTTACTAAAGTTAACCCTAGGTCAAGAATTGAAGCCAGAAACATGCTTACAGACATTAAAGAGCAGGAGGGACTTTGAGTTGAGGGGTATTTAAGACAGTGTGGAAAGGCTTATCTCAGACTTTTGCTTTAGCTTTAGCTTAAGCTTCAGCTCCTTAGCACCCTGGGATTTCTAGGAAGCCTTTGGCCTCAAGATTTTTGGCTTTTTTTCTCCTGGGCATGAGTTGAGCTAGTGAACATTTTTTTTCTCCATTTGGACTGAAGCTGAGAAGGAAGGCCAGCTGGGTGCTTTATCTGCATCTCTGAGCTAGAATCTTTTCTCTGCAGCATCTGGCTCCTGAATCTTTATTGGTAAAATAGAATGGTTGGAATTTTCATTTTTGTTTATAACAACATTTGCCTTTCAAAACGTTCACCCAACAGTCTGCCTGAACTGTCACAGCATTAAAAATTCATCTAATCATGGTAATTCCAGGACCAGAAAATGTTTTTATGTACAATAAATCATGATGTTCACAATTTCTTGTAAATATTAACATTTCTTCTTTCCGGCTGCTTGCTGGGGACTGGGTTTCCAGCCTGGTCAGCTTAGGAGGGTTCAATGTCTCTACAGGAAAATGAAAAGTTTCTTCCCCTTGAGTGAGAGACTAGAAGTGTTCAGTGAATAAAAAAGAAATATAAAAGAAATGAACCTGATGGGTACTAGGTATGGGGGAGGAGTAAGTTATTTCAGATCTGAGGAAGAGTATAGACAGAGCAGGGACACCTGGGAAAATCCAAAGTGGACATGACCCTGGGCCATGTGAATAATTTAAAAATAAAAACACACAAAGAAACAAAGAAAGAAAGAAACATGCCTGAGGTCGTTTTCCCACTCAAGTAGATCTCTGTCCTCAGCTCCAACCTGAGCCCTCAGAAATGAGTAAAGAAATTAACCTTTTTTGTTTACATCTCAGGAAGCTGTTTTTTGAGACACAGTTTTTTTCTGTATGGCTTTGACTGATCTGGACATGCTTTCTAGACCAAGCAGGCCTTAAATTCACATAGATCCACCCCCTTTGCCAGCCAGAGTGCTGGTATTAAAGGCATGTGCCAATATGCCAGGATTTGATATTTTCTTTTAATTTCATTTCATTTAACTTAATGTGCTTTTTTTGAGACATGGTGTCTCTGTGCATTGTTGCCTGTCCAGGACTCTCTCTGTAAATCAGTTTAACCTTGAACTCACAGAGACCCACCTTCTTCAGCCTCTCAAGTGCTGAGACTAAGGATGTGTGCCACCATGCCTGGCAAGACTTTCTTATAACATAGTTTAAGTCACACTCTGTTATTTCAGACAACTCTAGATATGTGGGTGTGAAGGACCCTGTTTTATTAGACTCTGTTCCCTTGCATGTCCTAGACTTGATTTGTAGACCAGGGTGACATTGAACTCATGCAGATCAGCATAGTTGTGCCTCCCAGAGAGCTGGCATTACAGACATGTGCCACCATGCCTGGCTCAGATTTTATATATATGATTAAAACAAAATATGTATTGATATATATTAAATATATAATATATTAACTACATTATATATTTATCAAACATTAACTCATATTAATACATTCAATAACTTTATATTTAATAAATATATTAAAGATGTATTTAAATATATATTAAAATTTATATGCATGAATTTATATACATGAATGATTTGGTATTTTGAGACAGAGTTTCTCTGTTTTAGCCCTGGCTAACTTGGACTAAATTTGTAGACCAGGCTGATATTGAACTCACTGAGATTGGCCTGCTTCTGCCTGCTAGACTGCTGGGAATAAAGGCCTGTGCCACCAAACCCAGCGCAAATGTTCTGTTTTAATCTTATTTTCTGATTTGATTTTTAAGACTGGGTTTCTCTGTGTAGGCCTGACTGTCCTGGACTGTCTTTGCCAACCAGGCTTACATTGAAATCACAAGGATCATCCTGTGTCTGCATCCCATGTGCCTGGATTAAAGGCTATTGCAAGCTTGTCTGGCAAGACCTTAGATTTACCAACACAGGGACCAGGGGAAAGGCTGTGTTGGCTGTATGCCACTGAGGCCTGCAGTAGCGTGAAGAGGCTTCCCCAGCCTACTTCCAGGCTTTTTGCCATGCCACCCATGAGCAAAGCTGAGGGACCCCGGCACGTGATTTAGGGACTAGCCCGCAGGGGCTTTATAGGCAGCACAAGGGACAGGATTCATGAGGGAGACGGGGTGGGGGACTCAGATATTTGACTGCAAGCAATCCCTCCCCTGTCCACCGACATCTGTCAGTCCGTCTGCCTGGAGTCCCCTAACGCCTCGTGCGTGGGGCAGAACCGCAGACGGCGGGGGTGACTAAAGAGAGATGCACAATCCTGCACTCCCACACTGCTGCCTGCATCCTGGGGGGATTGGTCCAACCCGCCTGAGCTCAGGTTGGGCATCATGACCTTGTTTAGGGTGTTCTGGCGCCCTCTGCTGGCCAGCGGTGTGTGAGCAGGCAGGACACTAAATAATGCTTGGTGTGCTGGAGGCTTAGTAGGTAAGGTGCTCTGTGCTCAGTGGTAAGCTCTGTGCATAAGGCTTCCTCTGCTGACATGAAGGCATATATACATGGGCCAAGAAAAAAAGGAAGAGGTGGAGGAGGAAGAAAGAAGGAAGAAAGATCAATCTATGTGTGTGTCTGTTTTCGGAAAAAATCCCAGCTAATTGATACTTGGGTACTAGTTGGTGTTGATTTGCTGGACTTGAACCAAAATACACAGGCAAATATACAGGTAGTCTATAGTGATATAAATAATTGATGTGTTTTCCTTATGGCAAAAATATTTTCAACCAGAAGGAAGGTGTGGAACGATGGCCAAGCAACACATTATATTTAGAGTCTGTATCAAATAAGAATGATATTATAAACTTTTTCAGAGGAATCTTCTCATGTTAAAAGAAAAGAACCATCCCTGGCTTAAAGCATTTTCTCGAGGCACCTACATCCCCCAGTACCCAGGAGATTCTTCCATAAATTCTGGATTGACAACTTTGATTACTCACCTGCTTTGCTATGTAGAAATCATAAACCATACACAGCAAACATTTCAATACAGATTAAATCAGAAGAAAATGATGGGATGACCAAGTCTGAGCCCAGCTATTCCATATGAAATGTAGTGTAGGCAGTGGCCCATGCCCTCCAGAAAATGCTGTTGAGCAAAACTGAAACGGGATCTAAAGAAGACACAAACAAGGGTGAGAGTCTACCATGGCAGGTAAGCCTCACTCATCAGCAAGAGAAGCTTCACAATCTTACATCATTTGTAAGTAATTTACTGTGGTCAAGACAGTAAAACATTTTCATCTTATAATTAAAAATATGAGTTAAAATGGAAAAGGGTTCTGTCACAGTTTATGTATATATGTCTGTAATTATCTTACATGATTTTGGAACTGAAAGCACTGATTAAAGACAATAAATTTGCATATACTTCAAAAAACAAGCAGTTTATATTTCAAAATACATGTATATATAACACATGAAGTAACAATGAAGAAAGAAGCCATGAATTTGAAGGTGAGCATGGGGCAGTGTGTGGGAAGGCCTGGAGAAAGAAAAGGGAAGAAAGAAATTTCACGATGAAATTTTAGCCTCAAAATAATTGATAATTGTTAATATCCAGAATTGAATACCCAGCTTGGAAAGACTGAAGCATGTGAATTCAGGGTCAGGGACTGATATTTGTCTCTTTCTGTATATCTAAACTTGATTTGGGCATCTTGATGAAGTCAAAAGCAGTTTTATTTAGGTGTTAATCCCCAGTCTCCTTACTTGGAGCCTAGTGCTTTACCAATTGAGCCACTTAAGGCTTTCTGGTCACTCTGACAACAAAGTCACTCTTTCCCTAATGTTTTTATTGCTTAACAACAGGTGGTCTTAATTAGACTGACAAAGAATTCCAGGCTTGTTTACCCCGAGATACTCTTCAGGCCACTATGGGCTCAGTGGCAATCATCTTTCCTGTCTCTGAGGCAGGCTCAGAGGTCTGGTAGAGTTTTAGGGTCCCATTAACCCTCCATGATCTAAAGAGAAATGGATAGAAAAGATAGAGGTCACAGGCACACACACTCACTGAAAAAAGTGGGTGAAACAAGAAATTTTACTAACAAAGTCCTACAAGCTTACTTATGACGATGATGCTGATTTCAGCTAGCATGTCCTCTGCAGGAACTGTAGCAAGTTCAAGCTTCCCTTTAAGAAAACATCTTCCCTGACCAGCTGTTGTGGCCTGTTCTCCCATACATACACGTAGACAAATGATCAGATATATAAATCTGTATATATTTGCACATATTCCATGGACGATGAAAAAGGAACTCCTTATAGCCAGATAATTGACATACACTCATGTAAAATATACCAAAAAAACAGACTGACCTAGTTCATGCAAACACATCAATATACATATTTACATATTTACATCACATGGGTGAAGCAAATTCCAGTGGGCTTCATAGTTTTTACATTTCTGAGACAAAGGAATTACTACACAGTGAGAGACCAAAGAATCAAAATTTAGGTTTTATTTTTTAATTTTTTGGGGAGGGGCTTTGGTTTAAAGTTTAAAGCATAAGACTGAAGAAAGACCAGACAGGTGTATACATGTCCAGCCACCTTCAGGGGTGAACTAGCCCTACCACATTCTTTTCTTGCCCAGTAGAGATATAGTTGCTAGGTTACCAGACCAGATGTTCAGGCCAGAACCATTTAGTGTCTTAGCATGTAAAGTAAAACAATCATTTCAAAAGTAAATTTCCCTTACACAGTCATGTAACTCCAAGGCATGTAACTCACTGCCTATGGCTTTTCCCTTTAAAAACCTTGTTGCCCTAGACCACCCTGCCATACTCCTCCTCTTCACCAAGGAGGTTGTTGTGACCCAGACTCGAGCTTGTATTAAATAAACCCTCATATGTTTTCAGTGGAGTCCATTCCTGGTGACCTTTTGGGGTCTCATGAACTGAGAATAACATTTGCGGGGCTCATCAGGATCCCCAAGACTCCAGGACCCTGACCTAGATGGTCTTATTGCGGCTCGTAAGTATCTAAGTGTGCATGTGTGTGATTACTTTCTGTCCTCTATTCTAAAAAATCCTCAGGTGTTCATATTGGTGATGGCAGCAGGATGTGATCAGAGGAAGACTTCAGGGTAATCACAGCTGCCAAAGTCAGGGGATTACCCCTGGATTCGTTGTTTTGTTGTTGTTGTTGTTTGTTTGTTTGTTTTCTTTTTCTTTTCTTTTTTCTTTTTTCTTTTTTTTGGTGGGCACTTGGGTAGAGTCCTGAGGTTGGGAGGTGATTCAGAATCACACACTGCTCTGGAGCTTTTGTGGCAGGGAAACCAGAGCAGTGATCTAAAGTTCCATGGATCTGAGCTTACCTTATGATCTGGCTACACGGCCACTCAGTCTGCACCTGTCCTATTTTAGTCCTTGTGTTTAGAAACTTCTTTGGCACAGATGTGCCTTTCCCAGAGGAAGAACCTGTTTCTGCTTTTGCCTTTCCAACCATGAACAAAAACCAAACACTTGGTTCTGGTTTTGTTTTCAGTAGTGTAGCAGCAAGTATGCATGCATTTGTCTGTCTATTTTGTTCCTTGTGTTTATGAATGTTTGTTTGTATTGGAGTATGGGACTGTGATGATGCTATGAGACAGACTTGCTGTAATCCCTCCTTGTTCCTTTCAGCCCCTCCACCCTCATGCTGTTCACCTTCCCCACATCCTGCTGTGGCAGAATCAGGTATTCTGGCAGCCAGAGGGAGAGAATGCAAGGGTGGGTCTGGGAATGAAATTGTCAGGACTGCTCCTGCCCAGCTAGGAGCTATGATTGTTGAGTGCATTTTCATCATGGTGGGGGCAGCAGCAGCAATGCCCCATGGCAGGAGTGGGCTGAGGGAATTGAGATTTCAGATCAACTGGTCTGGTATAATAACGGGCTGCCATTTCAGGCTAGTATAATTGTATGTAGCTCAATTTGGGGGAAGGCCACCTTCTAATGGAACAGGGAAGAGAGCCATTGAGAAATGGTCCACTACCCCTTTGGGTTTTCTTTCCTCTCCCTTTCTTTTTGTATACATTGTATTGGTACATTATTTTCTTGTCTTCTTTTATGGGTTTGTTTGTTTGTTTATGATGGTCTCAGTAGGCAGGTGACCAAACAGCTATGCACTATGGTGACTTTGCTTGCCCCATGCTCCTAGCACTATAAGCTGGGAAGCCTTTGGTCTTTGGTAGGAGAATGCCTCGGGGCGGGACAGATAGAGGACACCCAAGAGCAGGGTGGGCTGTGAGAGCTTTCCCAGACTGATAGGGCAATTACAGCTGGATGGAGTAAGAGAAGTTTTCTCAGTTTAAATGTATATATTGCCACTTCATATTTTTGACTGATCTTAAATGGTTAATATGCTCTGTATGTCTTGTTTATAGCTTAACAGTTATTGAATATGTCTAAAGATTAAATTCAAACTCTTGTTTAGAACATATATGTGTGCATATGTGTTTATTAGATCTACAGAAGCACAGATGTTTTTAAATAGCAACCATGTGGCTTTTCATGCATTGTGATGTGACTCCACCATTTTGAAATTGCCACGTGGGGTAGAACAAAGGAAAAGAGTGGTTACAGAACCTCTTAGTCAAAATGAATTTTGTTTATCCCGTTTCCTTTTAGACTAAGAAAACAAGACTCATTCTAAATTGGTATTGAATTTAGAGATTGGATTGTTCGCACTGGTAAAATTTGGTTTTAAAATTTGATTCTGACTTTCAAAACTATGGTTATGCTTTGTGGTTTTACTCATAAAAAGAGTAATTTATTTTCATATAGCAAAAACAAGTTTTGGAGAATGTTTAAATGTTTAAGACTATGACACATTTTAAAGTTTATCAGGCATTTAAAATAATGACCTTGGGCTATCTAACAAAGAACATAGAACAGTTTCTTGACCCTTTGGGAAGGTCAAGAGACCTTGGTATTTATTTTATTCATTTTACCAAATGAAACTAAGCCATATTGTTTGAAGCAATTAAGAAAAGTGCAGTTTTTACAGTGTATCATCTCAAGATGGTAAAAAACCCATGGCTTAGTAAAGAAATGTTGAGAGGATTTTGATGAAGGTTTTTATGTTGTCTGAAAAGCAAGAGAGAAGGCAAGAGACTGTGACAATAAAGAAAAGAAAGGGAAGGAAAGGAAAGGGAAAGAAAAGAAAAGAAAAGAAAAGAAAGGAAAGGAAAAGAAGAGAAAAGAAAAGAAAAAAAAAAGAAAGGAATAGCTTGTCCAAAGTAACCGGAAGTTATATAGAATTTTATGGAAGATCAGAGTATGTATAGAAAGCCAGAGGACATATGAACTGTATTTGCTTTGGTTTTGCGTTCCTGCAAATATGATTTGAGAAAGAACTGTAAAATATGTTGTTTTTCACTTAAAAGGCTGGAGATTATTCGATGCAAAATGTCTGCTTATGCTCTTTAACAGGAGAATAAAACTGCAGCTCCATGTTACCATAGGGTTATACAGGGTTGTATTCAGGTAATTGTTAACCATTATATACCTACCACCAGCTCCTGAGTGAATGGATTAATGCCGTTTCTTTCTGGCTGACAGGTTTGGTATGGCCAGAATAGTTAAAGTACTGTTCTTTTATGCAGTTGGTTCTAAAACGTATTTGATTACAATTTTAGAAATTTTAGTTATGGGGAACTGTAAATGCTCCACAGTGCTATACTGTAGGCTGTAGTAACACCATCAGTGACACCTAATGGCTGTTTTGCATTGGCGGCCACAGTATGCAGCAACACATGGCTAGCCACCATGTTGGTTCATGGATAAAGAAGGTGGAGCCATGGTTTTACCACTATCTTTGTTGAAGGCTGCCAGCTGTATTCAGTTCCAAAAGTGCTAAGTGCAACTTTTTTCTTTAAACTTTTTGCTGTTCAATTTTTTAAATTAAGTTTTTATTTTTTATACTAATTAGAGCTTATTCACTTTGTATCCCAGCTGTAGCCCCCTCTTTCCTCCCCTCCCAATTCCACCTACTCCTCCTCATCTCCTCCTATGCCCCTCTCCAAGTCCAGAGATAAGGGAGGTCCTCTTCCCCTTTCATCTGACCCTAGCTTATCTGATCTCATCCAAACTGACTTCATTGTCCTCCTCTGTGGCCTGGCAAGGCTGAAGGTGTTTATCAGCTGAAGGTGTTCTCTGGATGAATTTTTGGTGTCATTCATGTAGACTATCATATCTTCTGCAAATAGTGATACTTTGATTTCTTCCATTCCAATTTGTATCCCCTTGATCTCCTTTAGTTGTCTTATTGCTCTAGCGAAGACTTCCAGTACTTGGGCAGCCTTGCCTTGTCCCTGATTTCAGTGGGATTGATGTAAGTTTTTTTTTCCATTTAGTTTGATGTTAGCTATAGACTTGCTGTGTATTTTCTTCACTATGTTTAGCTATGTGCCTTGTATATCTGATCTCTCCAAGACTTTAAACATGAATGGATGTTGGATTTTGTCAAATGTCTAAGGAGATGATCATGTGGTTTTCCTCCTTCAGTTTGTTTAAATGATGGATTTCCATTTACTGAACCACCCCTGCATGCATGAGATGAAGCCTACTTGGTCATGGTGGATGATATCTTTTATATATTCTTGAATTAGGTTTGCCAATATTTTATTGAATATTTTTCCACCAATTCTCATAAGAGCAATAGGTCTGAATTTCTCTTTTTTGGTTGGGTCTTTGTGTAGTTTAGGTTTCAAGGTGACTGTGGCTATCTAGAATGAATTTGGTAATGTTCCTTCTGTTTCTATTTTGTGGAATAATTTAAGTTGAATTGGAGTTAGCACTTCTTTGAAGGTCTGGTAGAATTCTGTGCTGAAACCATGTGGCCTGGGCATTTTTTTTGGAAGAGAGACTTGTGGTGACTGCTTCTATTTCCTTGGGGGATATAGGACTATTCAATCTTTCTGCCTGATCTTGATTTAATTTTGGTAGATGGAATCTATCAAGAAAATTGTCCATTTCATTTAGATTTTCAAATTTTGTGGCATGTAGGCTTTTGTACTATGACCTAATGATTGTTTGGATTTCCTCAGTGTCTCTTGTTATGCCCCCATTTTGATTTCTGATTTTGCTGATTTGGATAGTTTCTATTAGCCTTTTAGTTAGATTTACTAAGGGTTTGTCTATATTGTTGATTTTGTCAAAGAACCAGCTTTTGGTCACATTGATTCTTTGAATTGTTTTCTTTGTTTCTAATTCATTGATTTCAGCTCTGAGTTTGAATATTTCCAATCATCTTCTCTTCTTGTGTGTGTCTACTTCTTTTTATACTAGGGATTTTAGGTTTGCCATTAAATTGCTTGTCTAGAACTTCTTTTTGAAGAAACTTAGTGCTATGAACTTTCCTCTTAGGAGCACTTTCATCATTTCCCATAACTTTTGGTATGTTGTGCCTTCATTTTCATTGAATTTTAGGAAGTCTCCAATTTCTTTTTTTGTTTCTTTCCTGAGAAAGCTGTCACTGAGTAGAGAGTTGTTTAGTTACCATATGTATGTATGCTTTTGTAGTTTCTGTTGTTGTTGAGGTCCAGTTTTAGGCTATGGTGGTCTGAAAGGATACAAGAAATTATTTTTATTTTCTTGCATTTGTTGAGACTTGCTTTGTGTCTGACTATGTGGTCAATTTTTGAGAAATTTCCATGAGGTACTGAAAATAAGGCATACTCCATTGTGTTTGGTTGAAAAGTTCTGTAGACATTAGGTCTATTTGCTTCAGTAAATTTGCTCTGTAAGTGTCATTTCTCCCTATTTAGCTTTTGTCTAGATGATCTGTCCCTTGATGAGAGTGGAGTGTTGAAGTCTCCCACTATTAAGGTGTTGGGATGTGTGATTTAAGATTTAATCATGTTTTTATTTACAAAAGCAGGTGCTCTTATATTTGGGGCATAGATGTTCAGGACTGTGATGTCCTCCTGGTGGAATTTTCCTTTGATGAGAATGAATTGTCCCTCCTTATCTTTTTTTTAATTTCTTTTTTAAGATTTATTTATTTATTTATTTATTTATTTATTTATTTATTATGTGTACATTATTCTGCCAGCATGTACACCTGCACACCAGAAGAGAACACCAGATCTCATTATAGATGGTTGTGAGCCAAAATATGGTTGCTGGGAATTGAACTCAGGACCTTTCGAAGAGCAGTCAGTCAGTTCTTAACCTCTGAGACATCTCTCCAGCACCCCCTCCTTATCTTTTTTGTTTAACTTTGGTTGAAAGTCTATTTTTATCAACAGTTTTGGCCTGTAGTTTTCTTTTGTTGTTGTTTTTTGTGTTTTACTAGATTGCTTATGACAGCAATGCTGGATTTCTAGAAAGAGTTTCAAAGGGTTCCTTCTGTTTCTTTTCCTTTTTTCTTATCTTCTCTTTTCTTGATAGTTTAGGAAGGATTATTGTAGCTCCTTTTAAATGTCTGGAAGAATTATGGTGTGACTTCAACTTAAGCAGACACACCCAAGTGGAGTAGATGATTGGAAATATTCAAACTAAGAAATCAATGAATTAGAAACAAAGAAAACAATTCAAACAATCAATGGGACCAAGAGCTGATTCTTTGAGAAAATCAACAAGGTAGACAAACCCTTAGCCAAACTAACTAAAAGCCAGAGAGAAAATACGCAAATCAGCAACATAAGAAATGAAAATGGGGGCATAACAACAGACACCAAATGAGGAATATGGGCATCATAATGGCATCAAATAGAGCTATGTTCCACAACAGCACAAAGTCCTCAGTATAAGCAGTTCTTGGGGTTATGCTTCTCCAAGACAAACTCATCATGACTATGCTAACGGGGGAGCCACATTCCACGAGTGCTACAGATGTTTTGCTGTTACTCTTGCATGGCTATCAACAGGACCAGGAAGCCAAAATAGTTTGCCTACATATGGGGAAGGGGGAAATGAGTTTAGCTCAGGCCCTGGGAAGAATTCAGGGTATTGGGTGCACTATGCCAGCCTGGAGGACCATATAACATGGAAGGACTTAGGGATTGCTGGGAGAAAATTAGCAGCTATGTCTGTTTTGATATGTTAAATATGAACCTCTGCCATTTGTTCCAGGTATGAAACCTATGTTTATGGAAATATAAACTTCAGAGAGAGCAGCATGTTCTCCATTAGGCAATGATTAAAAAATGAGCTCACAAGGAAGAAAGTCTCAACAGATACAAGAAAATATTTTTTCTTTCTTTAT
Source organism: Meriones unguiculatus (assembly GCF_030254825.1). Taxonomy (NCBI): domain Eukaryota; kingdom Metazoa; phylum Chordata; class Mammalia; order Rodentia; family Muridae; genus Meriones; species Meriones unguiculatus. Next base: position 884,508 of record NW_026843581.1, on the reverse strand, counting down.
ATCTTTCTAATTTTTTTCTTTCTTTATATCTTCTTTCTTTTCTTTGATGGAGGGTGGGTACCCAGACTGGACTCGAAGTTTTGCTTATAAGTTTTGTTTTTCTACTTCATTTTTATTTTATTAATCATTGTTATTTTTTCACAATTTATTCATTATATATCCCTATTAAAGGCTACTCCCTCAACTCCTACTGGTCCCACCCTCCTTCCCTCTTTCCCCCAATCCTTTTTCCTTAGTCCACTGAAAAGAGAAGTTCCCCTCCTCTGCCATCTACCCATACATTATCAGAACACTACTCAGCTATTAAAAACAGGAAAATAAAATTTCTGCTCTTATTTCTCCTCCATAGGCCACTGTGCTCAACTCAGAAGATTTCATACCATGAAGCTTGCCTGCAAGCTTTAGTGAAATCAACACTAGGTATAATTCATTTCAAAGAGTCCCATCCCAAAGACACTGTTTTATTTACCATCTCATATCCAGAAACACATGAAATTTGAAATGCTATGAAATGTAAAACATTTTATCACAAGCATTTCCGAGAACGTGGTTTTCTTGCTGCCTGGAGACTGTTTCTCACCAGCCCAGAAAGGAAGGAGGGGCCAGAAGATGAGGTATAAAGCTTGGAAGACCCACAAGCATAACAGTGATCAGAACACTCTGGGAACCACCTCAGAAAGTAAGTTAAACTTTAATTCCAGAAAACAGAGGGTATGTACCCCTTGGGGAGTGACTGGGATGCTCTAAGGATAGGTGTAGATAATTGTTTAAAACTGGGCACTTCAAGGATGCTTGATTTGCATTAAAAAGCACATTCCTATCATGTGAACAAGAACATGGAACCTAATTATCCTATATTTGAAGGGAGGGAGAGTTATCAGGGATCTGTGTCAAAGGCCATGTATCAAACTTGATTGATGGCATCTATGTGTAAAGACACTCTCCAGATGATGTCAGGCAGAGAAAACTCATCCTTGCCATGGTTATACAACTAGGCCAGCAGCAGGGTCATACATAGAAGAGAAAGCCTCCTCCCTCACATCTCAAACTTCAGTCTGGGTTGTGATGTTTTTCAATAGAACCCCTGGAACAATAGGTATGTGTACACAAAGAAACTTCTACAGGCTACCACTGTTGTGATACTCTCAGAGAACTTCCTGGCTGGTGTTAATTCACCATTCCCTACATATTCATCCACTGGACTAAAAGTTTCTTGTGTAAACTGAGGCAATTGAAAACAGTAAATGTTGAGAATCAGGATTATCAATAAGTCTTCCGTAAATACCTTATTATATAATACTGTTGCATGTAATTGATATTCACCATTCATTGTATTCTTTTTAAAAATAAGTTTATTTACTTTAAATTCCAATAGTAATCCCCCTCCCTTCTCTGCCCCATGACTACTCTCCGTTCCTATTGCCCCTTAATATATAATACTGTTGCATGTTCCCTTCAGAAAAGGGAGGTCATTTCCATTGAGCTAGTTTTACAGTTCCGTTGCATCTCAGTGGACCAAAGTACACAAAGGCCTTTCCACATTGCTTATACTCACAGAATTCCTCTCCAGTAAGGATACTTTTATGATGATGATGATTCTAGATTTATGCAAGGCCTCACCATTTTAACACATTCATAAGTTTTTCCTCTATTATGAATCCTTTCATGATGATGAAGATTATACAAATGTGGAATGGTTTCACCATGTTTAAAGCACTCACAGGCTTTCTGTCCATTAGGATTTCTTTCATGAGTGTGAAGATGATTCTGAAGTCCAAAAGTTTTTTCACATTGGTTACTGTCAGACATCTTTCCAGTATGTGTTCTTTTATGTATTAGGAGATGTTATGTGCAAAGGCTTTGCCACATAGTTATATTCATATGGTTTCCCTCCAGAATGTGCTGTTGTCTTAGGAGATGATTGTTACATGCAAAGGCTTTATCACACTAATTACCCTCACAAGGCTTCTCTCCACTGTGTGTCTTTTCCTGTTTTTGGAGACTACTCTGCTGTGCAAAGGCTTTATCAGGTTGGGTATATTCATAAGGTTTCTTTCCAGTATGTGTTCTTTTATGTCTTATGAGATGACTGTTTTCTGCAAAGGCTTTACCACACTGGTTACATTCATAAGGTTTCTCTTTGCTGTGTGTTCTTTTATGGCTTAAGAGAGTACTGTTTTGTGCAAAGGCTTTACCATACTGGTTACATTCATAAGGTTTCTCTCCAGTGTGTGTTCTTTTATGGCTTAAGAGAGTGACTGTTTTTTGCAAAGGCTTTGCCACACTCATTACATTCATAAGGTTTCTCTCCAGTGTGTGTTCTTTTATGGCTCATGAGATGACTGTTTTTTGCAAAGGCTTTACCACACTCATTACATTCATAAGGTTTCTCTCCAGTGTGTGTTCTTTTATGGCTTATGAGATGACTGTTTTGTGCAAAGGCTTTACCACACTGGTTACATTCATAAGGTTTCTCTCCAGTGTGTGTTCTTTTATGGCTTAAGAGAGTACTGTTTTCTGCAAAGGCTTTGCCACACTCATTACATTCATAAGGTTTCTCTCCAGTGTGTGTTCTTTTATGGCTTATGAGATGACTGTTTTCTGCAAAGGCTTTGCCACACTCATTACATTCATAAGGTTTCTCTCCAGTGTGTGTTCTTTTATGGCTTAAGAGAGTACTGTTTTCTGCAAAGGCTTTGCCACACTCATTACATTCATAATGTTTCTCTCCAGTATGTGTTCTTTTATGCCGTATGAGCTGACTGCTTTTTGCAAAGGCTTTACCACATTGATTACATTTGTAAGGCTTCTCTCCAGTGTGTGTTCTTTTATGCCATATAAGAACAGTGATATAGGGGAAGGTTTTCCCACATAGAGTGCATTTAAAGGGTTTCTCTCCAGTATGACTGCTTTCATGCCTGCAAAGAAAATTGGCACATGTGAAAGATTTACCACCGTCATTTCATTACACTAATAAATATATTTATCTATATGAATTAATTTCATAATTTGGTCTAATGGTAAAGAAGAATCAAATTTAAAAGTTTTATCACATTATTTACATTCACGGTATTCCCCTTCATTATGGGTATTTTTGAAGATCCCTGTGATGGTAAGAGAATTTGTTATGTGGATCACTTTTATAGCATCATTTTTCTATAAGAGGTTTTCTCCTATATATGAAGAGTATTTAAGAATTCAGAGTTTTACCACAGCAATCCCATTCACAAATTTTTGTACTGTATGAATGATACTTCATTTACAAAGTGAGCCAGGAAAAGCAGAAGTTCCAAATTCCTAGTATTCATAGGTATTTTCAGCAATATGAGTTTGCTGATAAATTCTCAGTGAAGTTGCAAAACCAATTAACAGTAACCATTTATCACATTCAGAAAATTTACTCACAGTGGGGACTACTACCAAATCAATTGTTCTTGGAGAAAGACAGGGACACTGCTTCTTTCAATATCCCTATGCTCATGTGTCTTAGAATCATTTTGACATATGATATACCAGTTTAATTTACAAAAATAATAAAGATTCCCACATTGAATTAACACAGTTTGTTTTTTGTTCATCATAGATATGTCATATAGGGATTAAGGTTTCTCCACAACAATATTCTTGATTCTCATAAGCTGCTTCTTTCACTAAACTTTACAAAGTTACTGCACGAAAATGAGTAACACTGGTTCTACTATGAAATTTTTGCTTATTAGAAGGTTTTGGACACATACTGATCACCAATTCAGTGTGCATACCTCTTACAATATCTGAGTAGATAGAATGAGACTAAACAGATTGGCAGTTCAAGTCAGTAGCTGTAATGTCCATATGATTCAAATGGTATTTTTGTTACAATATTATTTTATTTTCTTCTATCTTAGGGGAGTGCCTTGTAAACACAAATCAGATACCTGACATTGAAGTACATGGAATTATGAGATTTTAATGATCATCAGTACACGTAAAGCAGTGCTGTTTTTACACTGTTGCTTTTCTTTAAAACTTCCAGGACACAGCCATGTGTGCTGGTACATGCCTTCAATCCCAGCACTTGTGGAGGCAGAAGCAGGCATATCTTGCTTGTTATTTTGAGGTCAGGCTGGTCTAACAAGCAAGTCTAAGAAAGTCACAGATACCCAGAAAAAATCTATTTCAAAAACAGAAAATAAAAAGCAGCCAATAAACAAACAAACAAAAAACACCAAACTTCCAGGACACATTAAAATTTAAGATTCATATCTGTATCAGTGTGCACATAATGTTACCTTTTATTACTTGTAGAACTTTGAAAATGTTCTTCAATATTATGGTCATCCCAATTGTAGCCTAAAATATAGTACGAGAAAATATATATTATTGGAAATAACATGTTATTATTAAGGCAAAACTTAAATCATTATCTTCTGTGACCCTTAGAATCATGCCTGATTTATTTACCACATTCCTCCTCATTCTCAATTGGAATTACAGAAGAGGATCAATAACAAAGTAAGAGTTGTCTCTTTATTTTAAAAGTGAAAGAAAAATTGCAGTCTTACCTATAGCAGTGAGGTTTTCACAGGTCTCTAGCATCACATCTTTGTAGAGTTGCTTCTGGGAAGGTTCCAGCAAGGCCCACTCTTCTTGGCTGAATTTCACATGCACATCATTGAAGGTCACTGAATTCTAAAATATGCCATACATTTGTACAACAGAAACAGTGGCAACAATATAATTTATACGTCATTGTCAATATAATCATATAATTCTACTGCTTCTTCCATTTATTTTCTGACACAGAAGTGCGAATGTTATACAGTTGGGTGCTGTGCGTGATGTGAAGTAGGGGAGATGAAAAAGCCTAAAGGTTAGATTGAAAAAAAACAAAAACAAACAAACAAACAAAAAACAAAGGCGTGCTTCAAAAACCTGTGTTTCATCAGTTTGTAAGACATGAATATAAAGTAGCCATTAGTTGGGTACTTGAGCAATCTATGAATCATTTTCAGTTACTTGGGTGAGTAGGTCAGGACCCTGTCATGAGAAAGGTGGAAGGACAAAACACAGTCATGATATTTTATATAGCAACAAATGAGATGTGTTGATCAGGGGACACTGAACAGATGGGTAACATCAGTCAAAAGACAACATGGTACTGAATATTATGTTTTGACCAGGGCTCAGGGATGTGGCATATCAGTATGTGAAGAGGGGGACTCATATATTTGTGGAAGGGAAAGTGGACTACAGTGAATACATGGATAAAAATAATGTGAGTGGCAAGCAACAACAATCATAGCCAATAGCACCATATTTCTGAGTGACCAGACAAAAGAAAAGGAATAGAACACACGATTATTCTTTGATCATTGTTTTGTATATCCTCCTTACTAAATAATGTAGTCTATAGATTAAAAATAAAGATTAAAACTTTCTATTAAAAAAGAAGTATTAATGTTATCACTAAGTCATTTTAGAAGAAAACGGAATAACAAGTTTTAACTGTATCATATATGAACTTTTTGAAGAGGATATAGCTTTGGAATAGACATGGCAATTAATGTGGACAAAGACAAACAGAGAGAAGGGTTTGAAATAGAGAGACACAGACATAGAGACAGAGACACAGAGAGAGAGAAATTAACAGATGATCAATACTAAGTACAGATCAGAGAAATTTATTAACAGTTATTAACTACAAAAAATGGTGGACAAGCTGGGTGTATTCTGTCATGCCTTCAATTCCATCACTCAGGAGGCAGACGCAGCTGTATCTTATTGAACTGGATGTCAGCATTATCTATTCAAAGAGTTCTAGGACAGCCAGACCTATATAGTAAGACAGAGCCTCCTCTAAAAGTCAATCAAACAAACACAAAATATTGAAAGAACTCAGAGGTCTTTACTGAAGCTCCTACAAGGAATTATACATTCACTCCTGTTGTATATTTATTCTCCAGAAATTGCACTGCCCCAGCTTAAACTGTAACTTCAATGATATCTTACTAAAAGGGAATGCATGTTTAAACACCTAAAAATAGAAAGATGAAAATATTAACATGTAAATGTAAATGCTGATCATAAATAAGCAACATAAAACAGGACAGATGGCTCAGCAGTGAGGAGTTCTTGCTGCTCTTTCAAATAATTGGGCTCAATTGTCAGTGATTACCTGGGACCCACTACTATCAATTGCTATAAGTTCATGAGTTCTGAAGACATCTTCAGACTACTGTGAGGATTAGGCACGCAAGAGGTGCATATTCATGCATACAATCAAAATACTCATATTCAGTAAAAATTAAAAATAGATCCCAGATATATTTGGTCCTTGTGGAGCTCCTATCCTTTCCCCATCAGACTAACACTCCCTTCTTTCTTATGATTCCCTGTACTCTGCCAAAGGTTTGGTCATGAGTCTTTGCTTTGAAAACACTGCTAGTTAGAGTCTTTCAGATGTGCTCAGTAGACTCCTGTCATACGTTCAATGCACATCCCATCTGTCTTTCTAAATGAGGATTGATCATCTTACCCCATGTCCGCTCAATTGATTATCTTTTTTCTCTTTGGTCTCCCCACCCCCGAAGGGAGGAGCAGTCCTGTTAGGCCACAGAGGAGGGCTTTGTAGCCAGTCCTGAAGATACCTGATAAAACAGGATCAGATGAATGGGGAGGAGGTCCCCCTATCAGTGAACTTGGAAAGCGGCACGGTGGAGATGAGGGAGGGAGGGAGGGACTGGGAGGGAATGAGGGATCGGGACACGGCTGAGATACAGAGTTAATAAAATGTAACTGATAAAAAAAATAAAGAAAAAAAACTGTAAAAAAAATAGATCCCAGATGGTTGGGCTGATTGCATACTGTGTCTGATAAGCTGGGTAGCAGAGACTGCATGGCGTCCAATAGTTGGATCTGTGGGTCCCAACTGACTGTGTTTCAAATGTAAGAAGAAAACCAATGATGAGGTAAACAATCGGGTCCAACCTCAGAGCACCCAGCTAATCTCTGGGAAAGTTCCTGGGATGTTGCAGCAGGAATAAGGTTTTCAAGCAAATGGACCCAAGAAGCAAGCAGGAGTAGCTATTCTAATATCTAATAAAATAGACTTTCAACCAAAATTAATTGAAAGGGATGAGGAAGGGGGAATCCAAGATGGTGGTGCCAGAAGGACATTGGGTCTGAGGAGTAGGACAGCAATGTTGGTACAGCAACTAAAAGACTGAACTCTGGGCCCTAAAACAACAGAGATCCTGTTTCCCAGGTGAGAGGAAACTCCACGGTGTGGGAGTCAGTCAGGTCCACTCTCAGGTCACTCAGCAAGAACCCGGAAGATATCCCGGGTCCCAGGATACACCTTTCTGTCCTGATAAACTTTCCAGACTAAATTATGTTCTCCAGGGCACCATAGACTGGGAGCCCCAGTCTAGGAAAAAAAACAGGGAAGAAAGCAGGACTGACCTCAGGTCACCCATTTTATCCCTGGAAAGGTTCTGCAGACCGGTGGGTGCACAGCCGCCAGGCCTGAGTGTGCCTCCAGCTGCTAGGCTTATATGCCCTACTCTCCATCACAGAATTGTGTGCCCCCGGACACTAGAGGCTGGGTTTCCCTGTCTGGAGAAAACCCCACAGGCAGGGAAACAGCAGGTCCCAGCTTAGAGAACTCAGCCAACTCTCCACACACACACTACATCCACCATACACAGGAACATTTTTGGAAAAGTTCTCAGCTTCTTTCCCAGTCACCAGCTTGGAGCCATCATTGGCAAGTGCCTACGCATTCTACACACCACGTCAAACACCACAGACTGAGTCTTCCTATTGGGAGAAAACCCTAAGGTGGGGAAAATATCTGGCCCTACCTCAGGACACCTAGCTCCAGAAAAGTTTCTGGTTATCCACAGGATCCATACTCTAGCCTCCTGCTGTATACATGAAAGTGGTGCTCACCTGCCACTGATTACCACTTGGCTACTGTGGTATAGAGCTCCAAACTCAAACCTACAGAAGCCTGGGTTCCCTGAGATCAACCCCCAGATACTGCTCCAAAGGACAACCAGTTTTCCCTAACTAAACTGACCAAACCAGAAGGCACCCAGGTTACAGCAGCAGCTCACTAAATTTACAGCAAGAAACCCAGCAGCAGGGCAGCTGTCTCCAGAACTTCTCTGGGTGAGAGGATAGCCCCCTTTACTAACAAAGGCAACAATTACTACTCAGGTCTGTATGCCTGAGATGAGCTGTGGCAATTCTTGAAAAACACCTGCCATTCATTGACCATACCTAAAAAACGGAGGAGAGCTCCTTTGGGAAAAATCTTTCTGCCAAGGGGATTCGACCCACCACAGGATTCCAGGAAGTACCAGAAACTAACACCCAACACCTAAGATATACCAATGGGTAGAGGCCAGTGTAAAAGCTCAACCAACAAAAGACAAACAATATGGCATCTCCAGAACCCAGTTATTCAGGAGCAAGCAGCCCTGGATACCCCAGCATAAAGACAATTTCAGGCCAATCTCTCTTATGAGCATTGATGCAAAAATACTCAACAAAATACTTTGCAAACCCAATACAAAAATACATCAAAGATATCATCCACTACAACCAAGCAGGCTTCAGGCCAGGTATTCAGGGGTGGTTCAATATGCAAAAATCTATCGATATGATCCACCATATTAACAAACTGAAAGAAAAATAAACACATGATAATCTCCTTAGATGCTGAAAAAGCATTTGAAAAAATCCAGCATCCATTCATTTTTAAAGTATTGGAGAGATCAGGGATACAGGGCATATACCTAAACATAGTAAAGGCAATATACAGAAAACATATAGCCAACATCAAACTGAATGGAGAGAAACTTAAAACAATCCCACTGAATTCAGGGACAAGGCAAGGCTGCCCCTCTCTCCATATCTCTTCAACATAGTTCTCGAAGTCCTTGCTAGAGTAATAAGACAATTAAAGAAGATTAAGGGGATACAAATGGGAAAAGAAGAAGTCAAAGTATCACTATTTGTAGATGATATGATAGTATACCTGAGTGACCCCCAAAATTCTACCAGGGAACCCCTAAAGCTGACAAATACTTTCAGCAATGTGGCTGGATACAAAATCAACTCAAAAAATCAGTAGCCCTTTTGTATACAAATGACAAAAGTGCTGAGAAAGAAATTAGGTAACAAAAACCTTCACAATAGTCAAAAAGGACATAAAGTACCTTGGTGTGACCCTAACCAAGCAAGTCAAAGACTTGTATGAAAAAATTTCAAGTCTCTAAAGAAAGAAATAGAAGAAGATATCAGAAGATGGAAAGATCTCTCATGCTCATGGCTTGGCAGGATAAACATAGTAAAAATGGTCCTCTTACCAAATTCAATCTACAGATTTAATGTAATTCCCATCAAATTACCAACACAAATCTTTACAGACCTTGAAAGAAAAATTCCCAACTTCATATGGAATAACAAGAAACCCAGAATTGCTAAAACAATCTTCCATAATAAAAGATCTTCTGGAGGTATCTCCATCCCTGATCTCAAGCTGTACTATAGAGCAAAAGTAATAAAAACTGCATGGTACTTGCATAGACACTAACTAGTGGATCAAAGGAATTGGATAGAAGTCCCAGAAATACACCCACACACTATGGACTCCTGATTTTTACAAAGATGCCAAAACCATACAACGGAAAAAAGATAGCATCTTCAACAAAAGGTGCTGGTCTAACTGGATGTCTACATGTAGGAAAATGAAAATAGATCCATAATTACCACTCTGCACAAAACTAAAGTTCAGGTGGATCAAAGACCTCAGTATAAAACCAGACATACTAACCCTGTTAGAAGAAAAAGTGAGGAAGAGCCTTGAACTCATTTGCACAGGCTACAACTTCCTGAACAGAACACCAACAGTGCAGACTCTAAGAGCAACAATCAATAAATGGGACCTCATGAAACTGAAAATCTTCTATAAGTCAAAGGAAACTGTTTTCAAAACAAAACGACTGCCTACAGATTGGGAAAGGATCTTCACTAACCCTATATCTGACAGAGGGTTAATATCCAGTATTTATAAAGAATTCAAGAAGTTAAACAGCAACAAATCAAGTAACCCAAATTAAAAAATGGGGTACAAAGCAAAACAGAGAATTCTCAATAGAGGAATATAGAATGGCAGAGAAACACTTAAAGAAATGTTCAACATTCTTAGTCATCAGGGAAATGCAAATCAAAACCACCCTGAGATTTCACCTTACACCCATCAAAATGACTAAGAAGAATAACTTAAGTGACAACTCATGCTGGATAGGATTTGGAGAAAGGGGAACCCTCCTTCATTGCTGGTGGGAATGTAAACTTATACAACCACTTTACAAATCAACCTGACACTTTCTCAGACAATTAGGAATAGCGCCTCCTCAAGATCCAGCTATACCACTCCTAAGCATATATCCAAAAGGCGCTCAAGTATACAACAAGGACATCTACTCAGCTATGTTTGTAATAGCTTTATTTGTAATAGCCAGAAGCTGGAAACAGCAGAGATGGCCCTCAGTTGAGAAATGGATACAGAAATTGTGGTATATCTATACTATGGAATATAACTCAGCAATGAAAAACAAGGAAAACATGAAACTTGCAGGTAAATGGTGGGAAGTGGAAAAGATCATGCTGAGTGTGGTATCCCAGAAGCAGAAAGACTCACAGGGTATATACTCACTCATAAGTGGATATAGAATATAATATATAGGATAAAAATACTAAAATCTGTACACCTAAGGAAGTTAATCAGGAAGTATGCTGGTTAAGATGCTCAAACCCCATGCAAAAAGGCAAAGAGGATGGACATCAGATGATGGAGAACAAAGGAACAGGACAGGAGCCTACCACAGAGGGCCTTTGAAAGGCTCTAACCCAGAAGGGTGTCAAGGCAGATGCTGAGACTCATTGCCAAACTTTGGGCAGAGTGCAGGGAATCTTATGGAAGAACTGGGAGATAGTAAACCTGGAGAGGACAGGAGCTCCACAAGGACAGTAACTGTTCCAAAAATTCTGGGCACAGGGGTCTTTTGTGAAACTAATATGCCAGCCAAGGACCACTCATGGAGATGGCCTGAAACCCCTGCACAAAAGGTAGCCTATGGCAGTTCAGTATTCAAGTGGGCTTCATAGTAATGGGGACAGGCACTGTCTCTGACAGGAACTCATTGGCCTGCTTTTTGATTTTGATCACCTCCCATTGAGGGGGAATCAGCCTTGCCAGGCCACAGAAGAAGACAATGCAGCCACTCCTAATGAGACCTGATAGACTAGGATCAGAGTGAAGGGGAGGAGGACCTCCCTTATCAGTGGACTGGGAAAGGAACAGGGGTGGGAAAGATGGAGGGTGGGATTGGAAGGGGAGGAGGAAGGGAGGTACAGGGGGGATACAAAGTGAATAAACTGTTATTAATAAAAATGTAAAAAGAACACAATAAAATGTTGAAAGATTTTTTTAAAAACTATGCTGTTACACATAGTTTCAAACTATGAAAATATTGCCTGATGTCAGTTATTGCTCCTAAATATAAATAAATAAATAAATAAATAAATAAATAAATAATGAGGAAGACTACTTCATACTCATCAAAGGAAAATTCCACCAAGATGGCATCTGTATTCTGAGCAACAATGCCCCAAATACAAGGACACCCACATTTGTAAAAGAAACATTAATAAAACTTAAAGAACATATCAATCACCGTACATTAATAGTGGGAGAAGTCAACATGTCACTATTATCAAGGGACAGAGCAATGGAAAAGAACTTAAACTGAGAGATAATGACACTAATGGATGTCATGAATCAAATGGACCTAACAGATATCTAGAGAATTTTTAAACCCAAAAAGAAAAGAATCTATCTTCTTTTAGCACCTCATGGACCCTTCTCCAAAACTGACCATACAGTAGGTCACAAACCAGGCCTCAAAAGATACAACAAGACTGAAATGATATCTTGTACCTTATCAGACCATGATGGACTAAAGATGAACCTCAACAATAACAGAAATAATAAAAAGCCTACACACACGTGGGAACTGAACAACTCCCTACTCAATGAAATCTAGGTGAGGAAAGAAATAAAGAAAGAACTTCCTACAGTTCAATGAAAATGAATGCACATCATACCTAATCTCGTGGGATGCAATGAAAGCAGTCCTAAGAGGACTTTTAATATCACTAAAGGCCTTCATAAGCTATTGGAGACATCCCATACAAGCAACTTAATGGCACACCTGAAAGCCCTAGAAAAAAAGAAGCAAACACACCCAACAGGAGTAGACCACTAGGAATAACCAACATCAGGGCTGAAATCAATAAATTAGAAACAAAGAAAATAATTTAAAAAAATCAACGAAACCAAGAGCTAGTTCTTTGAGAAAATCAAATATATAGACAAACTCTTAGCCAAACTAAGTAAATGGCAGAAAGACACTATCCAAATCAACAAAGTCTGAAAGGAAGACAGAGAGATAACAGACACTGAGAAAATCTGAAGAACCATTAGCTCTTATGTCAAAAGCCTATATGCCACAAAATTTGAAAAATCTAAATGAAATATACAATTCTCTTGTTAGATTCCACTTACCAAAGTTGAATAAAAATCAGGTAAAGATATTAAAGAGACTTATACTGCCTAAAAAAATAGAAGCAGCTATCAAAATCCTTCCAAAAAAAGAGCCAAGGGCAAGATGATTTCAGAGCAGAATTCTACAAGAACTTCAATGAAGAGTGAAAACCGATATTCTTCAAATTATTCCACAAAATAGAAATGGACACAACATGACCAAACTCCTTTTGTAAGACCACAGTTACCTTGATAAATCCTAAAAGACCCCAAAAGAGAAAGAAATCTTCAGACCAATCTCTTTTATGAACAATGATGCAAAAATACTCAATAAATTAACCACAAACCAAATCCAAGAACATACCAAAAATATCATCCAACATGACCAAGTAGGCTTCATTCCAGGCATGCAGGGATGGTCCAATATATGGAATCTTAATCCATCATATAAACAAATTGAAAAAAAATAGCACAGGATCATTTCCTTAGAAGCCAAAAAAGCATTTGACAATATCCAACAGTTATTCTTGTTTAAAGTCTTGGAGTGACTGGGGACAGAGGCACAGATCTAAAAATAGTAAAAACAATATACAGCAGTCCTATAGCTAACATCAAACTAAATGAAAAGAAAGTTAAATCAATTCCACTGAACTCAGGGACAAGACAAGGCCACACACTCTCTCCAAATCTCTTCAGTACAGTACTCAAAGTCCTATCTAGGGCAATAAGACAACTAAAGGTGATCAAGGGGATACAAATTGATAAGGAAGAAGTCAAAGTATTGCTATTCACATATATGACAGTATATAAAAGTGACCCCAAATATTCTACTGTAGGAAACTCCTACAGTTGAATAACACTTTATCAAAGTGGTTGGATATAAAGTTAACTAAAAAAAAATCAGTAGCACTCCTGTATGCAAAAGACAAATGGACTGAGAAAGAATTAGGAGAACAACACCCTTCACAATAGGTAGGAAAAAAACAAAACAACATAATGTATCTTGGAGTTATCCTCAACAAGCAAGTGAAAAACCTGCATGAAAAAAAATAAACAACTTTAAGCCTCTGAAGAAAGAAATTGAAAAAGATACCAGAAGAGAGAAATATCTCTCATGCTCATGGGTCAGTAGGATCAACATAGTAAAAATTGCTATCATACCAAAAACAATCTATAGATTAAATAATATTCCCATCAAAATATCAACACAATTCCTTAACGAACTTGAAAAAAACAATTCTCAGCTTCATATGGATAAATAAAAAAGCCAGAATAGCTAAAACACTCCTGTACTATAGCAGATCTTCAGTAGGTATCACCATCCCTGATCTCAAGCTCTACTATAAATCAATAGTAATAAAAAATGCACGGTACTGAAATAAAATCAGAATGGTGGATGAATGGAATTGAAGTGAAGAGTCATAAATAAACCCACACACCTATCGACACTTGATTTTTGACAAAGAAGCCAAAACCATGCAATGGAAAAAGGACAGCATCTTCAACAAATGGTGCTGGTCTAACTGGAAGTCTACATGTAGAAAAATGAAAATAGATCCATATTTATCACCCCACATCAAACTACAGTCCAAGTTGTTCAAAGACCTCAACATAAAACCAGATACACTAAATCTGTTAGAAGAAAAAGTGGGAAAGAGTCTTGATCTCATTGGCATAGATAATAAATTCCTCAACAGAACACCAAGAACACTGGCTCTGAGATCAAGAATTAAGGAATAGGATCTCATGAAACAAAAAGCTTCTATGAAGCAAAGAACTCTGTCAACAGAACAAAATGACAGCCTACAGCCTGGCAAAAGATCTTCACCAACCCTACATACAACAGAAAGAGCTAATAAACAATATATATAAAGAGCTGAAGAAATTAAACTCCAATAATCCAAATAATCCAATTTAAAACTGGGGTACAGAACTATACAGAGATTTCTCCACAGAGAAATATCAAATGGTGGACATTAAATGCTCAATATCTGTAGTAATCATGGAAATGAAAATGACATTCCATCTTAAACCCATCATGATTAAGGTCAAAACCTGAAGTGACAGCAAGCTAGTGAGAATGTGGAGAAAGAGGAACACTCCTCCATTGCTGGTGAGAGTGCAAACTTATACAACCACTATAAAAATCAATCCGATGCTTTCTCAGACAATTGGAAATAGTGTTACTTCAAGACCCAGCTCTACCATTCCTGGGCATATATCAAAAAGATGATCCACCATTCAACAAAGATATTTGCTCAACTGTGTTCATAGCATCTCTATTCATAATAGCCATAACAGGGAAACAAACTACATGTCTCTCAACCAAACCATTGTTTTACAGAAATTGTAGTACATTTACACAATGGAATGCACCTCGGGTATTTAAAAAATAAAGGAAACTATAAAATTTTCAGGCAAGTAGATGGAACTAGAAATGATCATCCTAAGTGAGTTATTCCAAAACCAGAAAGACATGCATGGTATATGCTCATTTGTAAATGGATAATGGCCATAATATTGGATAAACATACTACAATCTACAGACCTAAAGGAGCTAAATAAAAAGGAGGACCCTATGAAAGATGCTCAATTCTTATGCAAAAGTGGAAATAGAATCAACACCAGAAGTGACTGAGGAGAGGGAAGAGGATGAGAGCCTAACATACATATCCTCCAAAAGACTCTGCCCATTAGGGGTTCGAAACAGATGCTAAGATTCACAGCCAAACTTTGGGTAGAGTACAGGGAATCATAGGAAAGAGTGGGAGAGTAGAATGTAGAAAGACCCAGAGCTGGCAGGACCTCCATAAGAAGACCAACAAGGACAACAAATCTGGGCCCATGGGGACTTGCAGAGATTGATGGACCCACCAAAGACCATTCATGAAGAGGAACCAGACCCCTGCTCAGATGTAGCTGATAGGCAGCTCAGTCTCCATGTTCGATCCATAGTAAGGGGAGAAGGTGCTGGCTTTGACATGGACTCTGTTGTCTGCTATTTGATCATTTCCCCTTGGTGGAGGGGGCATTGCTATGCCACAGAGGAAGAGGATGCAGGAAGTTGTAGTGAGACTTGATAGGCTGGGTTCAGATGGTAGGAGAGGAAGGTTCCCTGTATCTGAGATATAGGAAGTGGGATAAGGAGGAAAGAAGAATGGAGGGTGAGACAAGGAAGAGTCAAGGGAGAAGATTACAATTGGGATGTTTAGTGGATAAATTATTTTTTAATTTAATTAATTTATTTATTGCAATGTGTTCACTTTGTATCCTTGCCATAGCCCCCTCCCTCATCTCCTCCCAGGCCCACCGACCCTCCTTCTTCTGCCCCTATGCCCTTTCTCTAGTCTCCTAATTGGGGAGGAATTCCTTCCCTTCTAGCTTATCAGGTCTCATCAAGGATGGCTGCATCATCTTCCTCTGTGGCATTGCAAGACTGCAACACTCAGGAGGAGGTAATCAAAGACTCGAGTTCATGTCAGAGAATAAATTAAAAAAAAACAAATTTAAATTAAAAATGAATTAAATGGGAATAAAACAAACAAATAAAATTAAAAAAAAACAAAATACAACAGGTAAGGAGAGTGTCACAAACCCACAATTCAATGACTCAGAAAGCTCAGATAGTGTTAGTGTCATCATTAAATGCCATCCTAAGAAATTAAATATACTCCCTGCCAAATTTCAAATGCATGATGTTGATGAAAATCAACACAATAGCCTATGCTTACATATACAAAACAAAACAAAATAAATACCTAAAACCATATATTCCATGCTCAGCAGCCAATGATGGTGATGTTGATGCCAGGCATGTTGGCCTACATTTAAGCCCAACACTCGACTGGAGTTAGAGCTAGAAGTTCAAAACCAGCCTGTCTACATACAAACTTTCAGGAAACATCCAGGAACTCTGGGACATTATGACAACACACAACATGCTGATAATCAGATTAGAAGAAGAAGGATGAGATCAAAGGTCCAGAAGACATTTTCAACAAAATCATACAAGAAAAATTTCTTAACCTAAAGAAGAAGATGTCTATCAAAGCACAAGAAGCATACAAAATACCAAAGATACTGGATCAGAAAAGAAAGTCCTCTTACCAGAGAATAATCAAAACTCTAAATATACAGAACGAAGAAAGAATATGAAAAGCTGCAACTGAAAACAAACAAACCAAACTAACCAACCAATCCGACAAACCAAAACAAACAAAAACCAACCAAAAAACAAAAAAGGCAGATCTCTTGGAATTAATCCTGTATTCTCAGTAAAAATGCTAGAAGATGAAGGGCTTAGACAGAGTGCTTCTGACTCTAAAAAACTGCAGAAGCCAATACAATACAATACAAATTACTAACCATGCCCAGAAAGTTTCAATCACCAAATGGGGAAAATAAGATGTTCCATAAAAAGGTCAATTTTAAATAATATGTATCTATAAATACAGCCCCACTCAAGGTGCTAAAACCACCACCACCACAAAAATAACAATCACTGTTCAATGATATTTCTTAATAACATCAACCCAAATTCACCAATAAAAAGACACAGACTCACAAAATTGATGATAAAATAGAATCCACCCTTCTTCTAAGTACAACAAACAAAGCTTCACATCAAGATAGACATTATCTCAAGGTAAAGGGTTGGAAAAAGATATTCTAAATAAATGGACTAGAGTATCAAGCTTGTATAGAAATTTTAATATGTAACGAAACAGTTTCCAAAAAAAACTAATCAAAAGATGGCAAATGACATGACATATTAAAATAAAACATCCAGCAATATAACATTTCAACACTTAACATCTATGCCCCCAACCTAAGAGCACCCAAGTTATAAAAGAAACACTTCTGCAGCTTGCATCACATCCTGGCCCTCATAAACCAATAGAGGAAGACTTCAATATATCACTCTCACCAATGGACACTCCTGACCAAACTAAACAGAGAAATGCTCCAGCTAACTAACATCAAAAAACTAAATATACCCAAATGATGTTTACAGAACATCCACCCAAGCACAAAAGATTGTTCCATCTTCTCAGCAACTCATACATTGTTCTCCAAAACTGATGATATACTTGAACAGTGGAAGTATCAAAAGATATAAGAAACTTGCAATAATTCCATGAAATGAATATATAACATATCAAAACTCATAGTACACAATAGAAATGTTGACCAGAAGACAGTTCATAGCACTAAGTACATTTAGAAAAAAAATCTGCAAGATCTCTTACTAGCAACTTAACAGCACACCTAAATACTGTACAACAAAAAGAAGTAAACAAAACTAAAAGGAGTAGACAATGAGAAACTGTTGAACTGTGTCTTCACAGGTAAAACTAAATGTCTCCACAGGAAAGGAATGGTGGATCCTATCAAAATTGATAATGATTAGATTTGAATAGTGGAGATCCCCTGAATAAGCAGAGGTAACTGTTCATCAGACAGCTTGGTCATTGAGTCCACACAAACTTATAAAGACTAGTTTTTTCTTCTTAAATAAAAAGGATACTTTTGTTGTTTCATATGAAAAACAGTTAAGAGGTTTAAATGTTTTAAGTAAATTCAAAGTTATAAACTTGTTTGAGATAGAATAATTTGGAGTGAATATAAAATTTTTGAGCAGTGTAGTGACAGACAGTGCCTTTAATCCCAGCAGAGACAAGCAGTTCACTATTAATTAGTTGTTTTCTGAATTCAGGAGTTACAATGACAGGGTGTTGGTGGTTCACAGCCTTAATCCCAGCATTTGGGAGGCACATGCCTTTTACATACCACCTGGGAAGCAGAGGCAGGCACATATGATTTACATTGATTTCATTTAAAAGCTACATGTAAAAGACAGGCTGAAAATCAAAGTGAATGCACTTTATTATCTAGAAATAAATACACTTTAAGGTATATTTATAAACTTTCAAAGATCTTTTAACTTTAATTGAGATATTATACTTTTTCTATTTCCAAAAAACCATTTTGCCCTATAAAAGATATAACATGCCTAAAAAGGTAGGACCCTCTCCCCTGAATTAGGGATGGGGCAGGTTTTGATTTAATCTTTTCAGGAGAATAAAATCTTCCAACTAATGAATATGGAGACAACTGGACACATGAAACTTCTGAAGAAAATGACAGATCACCAAAAGAAATTGTCAAAAGGAAAGAATAAACTGTCCAACTGGTATCACTCACCTTCATGTTGTCTCTTCTGCCTTCTACAGACATAGTGCAAATTGTCTTTATGTGATTGCTAAGGAACAATCCAAAATCTCTATCTCATATCAGAAAAGTCACCTGGTAAGAAACAGAGGAAAACAGAAAAATGAGGGATGATTCTATTGTCATGAATCTCATAATCTTCTGGCATTATGTGACTTCTGTACTTACCACAAACTTCAATAATTAAGAACGTGTACAGTGTTTGTGAAAGAATGAAGGGGTGAGAGAAAAAGCCAAAAACATAAGCCTAAAATATAGCCAAGTTTACATGAAAAGACCTAAGGAAACTCTAACATGAAAAATGTGCACTGGACCAGAGATAACTTTGATTGTTTTTTAATAAAAATCAAATAAACACAGATTTCACAAATCACACAAGACAAACTCAAAGTGACACCTAAACTGTTATATTTCTAACCCTCCATCTACTACTAACCTCCTTTCCAGAGAGCCCTTTTGCTCTGGAAGTGGAAAATGGAGTTGATCATAAAGATAAGCTATGGCTTGCAGTCCCTCATGTTCCCTGGTGGGTTCAGGCACATCCCAGCCCTTGCCAAAAGTCACACACAAAGCAATGTTGGAGAATAATTTAATATGTTTTCTGATGCATGGATTATGTCACAAGATGTGGAATCTGCCCTATCCACTTACCTAAAACCAGGCACACCTGACAAAATTCTGCATCTCAGAAATTCATTTTGTACCCTGGAATTGAATTTCTCTAAAGCATGCCATTGTGACTGGTGGTAGTTGAAAGTTAAAAAAAAAAAAACATAATCAAGTATTCCTGAAAGATGAGCACCACCACCTATTTTCTTCCAGTTTCAAAACGATTTGTAAAATTTGTTACTCAAAGCTGTATGTGGAATACAACATTCATCATTTCTAGAAATGAGACCTTCAGTTTTCCAATCTGTCCACTGCAAAACCAATGCATGTGTGTGCACACTAGAAAGTGATATTATAAGCACCACAACTTTCTACTGCCCAGGCCACAAAGTCCTCACTTCTCTGGACACTCAAGAAGGGTTGGAGGCCAAGGGTCTCTGCCGAGATCACCACATGGAGACCAACAGAACCACAGCCTGAACCACAGTCTGAACCACAGTCCATCTCTTTCAAAGCAGAACAGGCTGTGATAGCTCAGCAGCCTGCTCTTCCTGGCCTGGGGACAATGGCCCCACACTCAGCATGACATGGTCTGGTCTCACTCACAGCTCTTTAGAGCTACATCAGAGGAAAATCCCAGAACAAACCCATAAACTACCTCCCACTGTTGCTCCTGATTGTTAGGCCTGCCCAGAGTACATCATTATCTTGAACAATAGAGCTGAGTCTCAGGACAGTAGTAGCTCCTCTACCAGTGGATCAAAGATCAAATGATGCAGATAGCAGAGGCATTCTAGCTTTGTCCTAAACCCTATGGGCACACAGAAACCTAGTGTTGTTATAAAAGAATGAAAATCCCAATTATTCGATTTTAAAACCTGCTAGTGCAGAGAGGCAAAGAAAGCATCCATCTGACCCTGCTATTCACCTCACCTCTAAGAGGAAAAAGCCCCAAAAGCTCACCAGTTCAGATGACAGCTCAGGGAGGATAGGCTAAAGGAACCCAAGGCCAAAGGCTTCTAGCTCAAAGTTCAAAAAGCCCAAAATCTACAAAGCTAAAACTCCTTCCACTTTTACCCTCTGTCTTAAATATATTTCAGCTGAAAGTTCCACTTACTCTTTAATATCTGTCAGCTGGTTTCTTGCTTTGCCTCTTGACCTAGAATTAACACTATTAAATCCTGTGCACAGAGAGCTTTTGAATTAAAGGCATGTTCTAGGGCTGACGGAACCATACCGTAATCACCTGTTTACAATAAATTGTAAATTCTTGGAATTAAGATTTGTGTTAGGGCTCACCCACACCAAACAAAGCACGGGTTTTTACAGTTCACAATCTCAGGGATCACCCTGGGATCAAATATCCTCCAACACCCTCATCTTGGAAATGATTTAAAATTCAATCTTCCACTCTCCCAGGGCACCTGTTCATTTTCCAAGATACAGGTAATTTATGTTACACACTCAGTGTCCAGTGAATTCATCTCTACCTCATAGTTGGGAAGTCCATCAGCCAAACTTCAGTCAAAGCCAAAGAGTAACAACCAATAAAGAAACAAATGGCCATGAATTTGAAAGAAAGGAGTAGTTAATGGGAGCTCAATGAAAATGAGATATAAAACAAAAAGGATGTGGCTGTTCCTACGTATGTTGGAGTAGAAAGTTTATTATAGATAGACGAGAGAACATAGTCAGACACAGGGAAATCTGGGACAGTCTAGAGTTGACATGACCCTGAGCTATGTGAGAAGAGAGGAGAAAGAGAAGTGGAGAGCCTGAACAAAGGGCCAGGAGGATAAACGACAAATGAAAAAGACCAAGTAACCAAAACATTTAGAATACATAGTAAGGACAGCTGGGAGGAGGGCAACTCAACTCCTGGGCTAGAGATCTGTGTATGACACCCATACCTTATAACAGGTGAGGACTGAGGGATGCTGGGAGAACCTGACAGCCACGTCTGCTTTGATTGTTAAGTAGCCTCCTTAACGATTCATCCCAGCATTTGAGATGTAAGAGTAGAGAGAAGAGAGAAGGATGAAATGATTTCATTATAATCTCAAAAATTATTTTTAAAAGTTGAAAATGGCCTTATGGTCCAATATTCTTCAGGTACTTCAGGTATGTATTAGGGCACATCAATTATTACTCAAACCTTTTTTTTCCTCTCAGGTTGTGCATTTTCAAACAGGGACAGAGGGGACATTCCTGTTAGGAATTACCACATGAGTTTCTCCAGATCTATAGTTCAACTATAGAAATTTGCTTTCCAGAAACAAGCTCAGCTCCTAATCCATATTCTTGATTTCACTGTATATGAATCCCTCCAAATGTACAGTTTTCACTTTTACTGTCTAAAGTTGATTACCTGACTCATTGCCATCTTCCCTCCTCCCCCTCCCTTCTTGTGTTGTAACTAAAGCTTCAAAGTAGGTCAGTGAACTCAGTTCTTACACAGGTCCCTCTTTAGTTGTAATTACCCACCTCCAAAAACAAACAAACAAACCAAACCAGGAAAGTCAATGGACACTCATTCACTGGTCTTCTTTACTTCACACTGACCAGTCAGGGTACACCTGAAAAGAGTTGCAGAACTATGTTCTAAGCACTGGACATTAGAGGTAGCATTCAGTGTTCAAATAAAATGTAAACTACAAAACATGTGAAAGGCTTATCTACAGGAGTCATTGCTTTAAACAAAAACAAATGTCAAAGACTAGAGAAAAGAAATGAAATTCTTCATGACTGGGGATTATCAGAGAATATTAACTAATAAGAGACTAGAGCAATGATGCATCAACAAAACAAAATGTAATAATACCAACAACTGACTATTTTAAATATTCATTTATTACGTGTACAGTGTACTGCATGCATGTATACTTGCATGCCAGAAAAGAACACCAGATCTCATTATAGATGTTGTGAGTCACCACCATGTGGTTTATCAGTGGTTTATTGAACTTTTGACTTCTGGAAGAGCAGCCAGTGCTGTTAACCTCTTAGTTGAAAAAAAAAACAAAAAACAAAAACAAAAACAAAACACATAGGTATACTGACTTTGAAAAACACAGGTCATTCTCTTATAGAGGGAAAGCAATTAATAAGATACTATTTGACCTTGCCCCTGTGTACAATATTAGCTGCTAAGACCTGTAACCTGACAGAAACAGCTTTAGCCAATAGCCTGTGTCTCAAATTTGAATTGACATTACTGTGTCAATCAGGATTGGACATATGGGCATAGGACAGTCCCTTAATTTGAAATTCAATATTCACTGGATCAAGCAACCTGACCCAAATTGAACACCCACCAATCTGGTCTGTTTTCATTCGCATTCACGAATTAATAAATACACGTTGGAAAATTACAAATTAAAAAACCTCACCCTGCCACATTTCTACATAATCCAGGATCCTAATCTCTAACAGGCCTGGTTAGCATACTACTTATCTGTGAAGTATTTTACAGGCAGCTTTCCTTCAGCTAAATTCTAACGGGACCACTAGTTTCTCAGCAATAGTAAATCCTTTACATCATCAGTTCTACTCTTCTATATCACAGCTTGATATTGGAGTGCTCTCTGACACAGGACATACCATTTACAACCCCCACAAAATTCAAATGGATCTTTTAGAACTGAGAGAACCTATCTGACACCTCCCAAAGGACACCAAGAACTAGGCCTTAAAAGGTCACTTAAAGGTCACCAGACTAGTGACTCTACCATAAGGTCACCAGGAATTGGGGCATGTTGTAAGATTCCTTACCCAAGGAACAGTCTGAGGATAACCACAAGGATGGAAAAGTATCTTAAAGTGGGATATATGTGCTGAGCACCCTACCAACCTTGTAGTAGAACATTCAGTGACACAGAAAATACCTAACATTCCTGAGGCCTAGAGATAGCTTGCTCAATGTTAGTTATGTTAGCTAGCCAATCACTTTATAAAAAGCTTGCCATTGCTGAATGTCACCCAATCCTGTAACTGTTAAACTGGAACTTCCTGGTCCTTCCTAAAACCCCAGTCAAAACCCTGCCATGCAGCTGCTCAGGGTTCTGCTCTCTGATCCACTCTGTTGGTGATGTTGGAGAGACCAAGCTTAAGCCCAAATAAAATTCTTTGCTCTTACATATGTGGTCCAGCTCCTGATGATCTTTGGGGACCCTAAGATCTGCGCATAACATGTGGGGTCTCATATTGGATCCTCAAGACTCCCAAGCACCCCGGGCACAAGGAACTGAACAACAGCCAGTAAGTGAGCACTCTGTCTGTATCTGTCTGTGTCTGTCTCTGTGTTTCTCTAGTTTCTTTTTCGGGCCATGGGGCAAAATGCATCTATGTGGTCAGAAAGGTTAGAGCTGATGCTCTGGACAACTGTGGGCCACAGGGAGCCTGGAAGACATTCCAGACCCCCCTTGAAGGGCCACATCTGTAAAGGGAGTTGAGCATCCACTTTTCTGTGTTCTCTGGACCTCAGAGAGGAGGAATGTGCCCCTATCTGTAAAGGGTGGTAGAGTACCCAGTTTTCTGTGATCTCTGGATCTTTGGACAAGGACAATGCAGGTAGCTCCTGCATCAGGGATTCACTGATATCCTACTTTCATTTTTCCACTGCAGGAGTGGTGGGATCTGCTGTCTGGCTCTGTGTATTTTTCTGCTTCACAAGCAATGGGATCTAGTCTGTGTCTTGTTTAACTGTTTTGACTCTCACTGCATTTTTTTTTGTCTCTGGGACTGACTGAGGACATGGGACAAAATCCTTCTATCCCCCTAGACCTGATTCTTTCCCATTTCAGGGAGGCTTAAGCCATGCTTCATAAGTTCCAGTGAGAGTGGCAAGGAGGTGGCAAGGGATTGATACAGTATGTAGAGCCCCAAGCTTGGCACCTCTGCCAATGTTTTCTGGTCTCTGGTCTGGCAGATCTTATCCACTACTCTGGCCTCGGGTTTGGCAGAGCGTGTCCCCTGCTCTGGACTCTGATCTCGGAGAGATTTCCTGCTGCTGTGGTCTCTGGTCTGGCAGAGTTTGGCTGGTGCTTTGGCCTGTGGTCTGGTAGACAGAGATCAACAGATATGTTGCTGCTCCATTCTCTGGTCTGGCTGAATGCAGGTCACCATTCCAAACTCGGGTGTAGTTGGGTGGAGCCTGATTTGGGGGTGGGTCACCACTAATGGAACAGGATAGAGGGCCCATAGAGAGACAGGCCACTGTTTTGAGTTTTGGTATTTTCTTCTTCCATACTCTTTGAGCACATTATACCCAGTACATTTTTTTCCTTTGTTGTACTTTTGTGATTTTGTTTGCTTGTGATGGTCTCAGTGGGCTGGTGATCAAACAGCTGTGCTCCATTGTGACTTTGCCTTCCCCATGTTCCCAACACTACAAGCTGGGGCACCTCTGGTCATCAGTGGGAACACATATTTCCACATATTTGGCTAGGAAGGCTCGGTTGGAGAGGGGTCTGTGTACAGAAAATCTTGCTGGGCTCAACCTTGTTGCCTCCTTGCTATCTCTATGAGGAAGGTCGGTGACCTGAGGATAGCTCTGGCTTGGAACAATGACCGCCAAATAATGCTCTTAGCTGAAACGTATTGTAGTTATTATTATTATTATTATTATTATTATTATTATTATTATTTGGTTAGGGTCCTCTGTAGCCCAGCCTGGCCTTAAACTAAACAGCTATAAGATGACCTTGAATTTCTGATTCTTCTGCTTCACCACTTATCAACTGAGCTACAATCCCAATCCCACAAACTTCTTTTTTTTTTTTACCCATAGGTGGCTTCAACAAGGAAGTGAACCGAACTCAAATAGGGAAGGCTTGGCTCCACTGAGCTCCTGGGTCTGAGCCTGTGTACTAGCACTGTACACAGAATACCCACCTGAGCACCTTGATATGTCACTTATTAGCCTGGCTGTACTTATGAGATTGTCACCTGAGAATGAAGCCAATTCTTTTTTAGTCAAGGTCTCATACTGGCAACTAAAAGAATTTTATTAGAAAATATTAGAAAGCACATGTTTGATTGTGGTTTGAATGGGTGGGGAACCTCTATCAATGTGCTCCCCAAAGTGCTAAAGGACGTAAGCATGGGGAACGGGGAGGGGTAGATGAGGAATTCACCATGTCTGGGTATCTACCCCTACGCCCCAGAAAATGAGTTGCTTTACTTAATCACCAATGCAAGAAAAAAAAATAGCTAGAATGCATTTGAGGTTCAAAGTTTAGAAGTGAGGCTGCAGGGGTCCTTTTGGCAATGCTTTCGAAGAACTGCATCCATTCAAGTGCAATGTTTGTAAATTCACACTGAGCAAGGAAGGCAGGGAAGGGAAGGGGAGGGGAGGAGAATAAAAAGGAGGACAGGGGAGGAACATGTTCAAACTTTTCCTGTCAAGAAAACAAAAATGAAAAAAAATCTTAATGAAGTCCCACTTTTTGTATGTGTGCCCAAGAATTTTTTTATTATTTATTTAATTTTTTTGTGTTAAATATTTTTTAATTTTTTAAACTTTTATTAATTACACTTTATTCATTTTGTATCCCCCCATAAACCCCTCCTTCCTCCCCTCCTAATCCCACCTACTTTTCCCTTTCTTCATGAATGATCCTCCCCAAGTCCACTGATAGGGGAGGTCTCCATTTCCTTCCTTCTGATCTTAGTCTGTTAGGTCTCATCAGGAGTGGCTGCATTGTCTTCCTCTGTGGCCTGAGATCAAAGAGCAGGCCAATCAGTTTATGTTAGAAGCAGTCCCTCTTCCCATTACTATGTAACCCACTTGGACACTAACTGTCATGGGCTACATCTGTGCAGGAGTTCTAGGTTATCTCCATGCATGATACTTGGTTGGAGTATGAGTCTCTGGAAAGACCCTGGTATTCAAATTTTCTCATTCTGTTGCTCTCCTTGTGGAGTTTCTGTCCTCTCCAGATCTTACTATTTCCCACTTCTTTCATAAGATTCCATGTACTCTGCCCAACAGTTGGCCATAAGTCTCAGCATCTGCTTTGATAGTCTGCAGGGCAGAGCCTTTTAGAGGGCCTCTGTGGAAGGTTCCTAACTTGTTTCCTGTTTTCTTCTTCTTTTGATGTCCATCCTCTTTGCCTTACAGGATAGGGATTGAGCATTTTAGTCAGGATCCTCCCTCTTGATTAGTTTCTTTAGATGTACAGATTTTAGTAGGTTTATCCTATATTATATGTCTATATGAGTGAGTATATACCGTGTGCCAAGAATTTTTAAGTTGTGTTTATGTGTACATTCCTTTCATCATATTTACATATATACTCTAAATGCTTGCTGAATAATGGTGTTTCAATGTTTTTCCCACATTTCAACTGAATTATTTTTGGGCACTAAATCTAAACCTAATTCTTATCAATATTTGGAGGTTTTACTTGTTTTGAATGTGTGGTTTTATTTTTTTAGTTAACAGTGTGTACACAGTCTCTTACACCTGAGTCATCATATTTGGATCTCTAACAAAATAATGAAGAACAGTAAATAGTACTAATAATGTTAATGACTAAAATGAAAGTAACAGAGTGCATTTTACAATGATCTCAGATGTTCTTTTCAGACAGGACATTTTATGATGAAAATTTTTTCATGAGGCACAAATGCCTGTTAAGCTTAAGGCTTGTTTATAACATTCTCTTGAAAAAAAGGTTCAAGATGCATCCTGAAGTCATAACATCAAATTATGTACAGAGAGGACATAATCACCATTGCAGATATGGTCTCCTAGGGATAAGTATGGTAGGATTAAAAGCCCAGGACACTTTCTGAGGATATGACTTCTCATAAAACCTAATGAAAAAAAATGATTCTTCCCAGAAAATGAACATGTACATAAAACCAACTACATATAAAGCAGGTACAGAGTAAATGTCAGGAGAAGGATCAGGTTAAAAACTAACACCAAATAAGTATCACTGTTGCTGTATCTGGAATTTCTACTTTATTTGGAATGCAGAGACAAGAAGACTGTTAACCCCTGTATTTAAGGAAGTGCATCTGCATAAAGAAAAGCAATGTTTCACTTCTCCTCTTCCTTTTTTTCTCCTCCCCTTTCTTCTCCTTCCTTACCTTCTATATGTGAAGCAAATGTTCTACCTCTGAGTTGTATTCCTGCCTTCTGTACAAAACAGGCAGAAACAGATAGTCTTTAGATATAATAAACCCAGATGCTAAAGCTCACTAAAGCTTAGAGGAAGTAACTTATTATGGGATAAATTAAAGAGAACACAGAGAAGGCAACAGGGATAGAGGAGGCTGTCCTAGTAACAGCAGTAACAGAACAAGATAAAAAGACTTGAGGAAAAGTTTTTTACAGATGGCACAATGGCTGGCATTAACAAATAAGATGCTACATGCTCCCATCCTTTAGGTGGGAATTCTGTAGTACTATGAGATTATGAAGATTTTGTTAAAGGAATTTACTGTTTAAAAGGTTATTTGTCCTTCCACAGAAGGACAAATTGTGAATTAGGTACCCAATACTGTGCTAAGTCCTAAACACACAAAAATGATTGATGTAAACACCACTCTTTCTCTATAAGCTTACAGTCTTGTGGGGTAATCCACCATAAACAAACCCAGAGACCATGCATAGAAATGTTTACATCACTATAAATTACACTATGAAACCTAAAGGAAAGCAAGAGGGACCTAACACCCCAGAAATGATAAAGAGCATACATATTCAAAGGCTGAGAGATGAGAACATTTTAGTTCAATAGGGGAAATGAAAGAAGGTGAATTTGTTTGAAGTATACTAGGGAAGAAGAAAGGAATGATAATGATGATGATGATGATGATGATGATGATAATAATAATAATGACAAAAGATTAAAGAGGGATGATAGCCATCCCTCTCTGCTGCTGCTTTTCTTTTCATCCTTGCACCCTCTCATGTGCCTCTGTGCCCTCTAGTGGTGATGGGAGGCAACTTCTCCATCATTTCTCTCTGGAACTGTTGCAGAGCCTGCAGGGCTGGTGGCTCCCAGGGAGAGCCCATGTTGGGGAGGCTTGGGCAGGTGACTCCAGGAAGTGACCATGCTTCCTCAGCATTGTTCCAGGTGGAACTCGGAACCCTGGTTGCCAGGTAACCAGAAGCCAGTAGCAGCAACAGCTGCCTGGACAGACCAGCTGGTCCAGAGGAGCTGGAGAGATGAATCTGTTCTTCTGCTTCCAGACTTCCAGGGTCTCAGGTCTCTTGGAAGTCAGCGGTGGTCGCCTGGGCCGCTGCTGGAGACATATGGTGCGCTCACTGACACGTTTCTGGCCTGTTCCCCACCGGGAGACCAAGGTAACCACGGCCTCTATGTGGTGGGGGAGCTTTCTGGTCCACTCTCACCCCCTATCCACCGTGGTCGCGGCCTGGGCAAGTGTTCCTATTGGGTCACTGAGGAACACTTTTCAAGCCCGCTTTGGTGTAGGCAAAGAAGTCATTGGTGCCCCTCGGGGTTTGCACACTTCACGCCTACCTCCTGCCCTGGTCCTTTCTCAGAGAGAAAGGAAGCGAGCCTTCCAGCATGGTATCCCCATTGCTCAGCAATGATGGCGTGAACTTCGTGGAGCAGATGATCCCCTATTTGCCCACCACTCTTTCTGGCCCTTTATCCAAAGTTTGCGACCACAGGAGTGGTTCTGGACCTGATCCTGAAAAGGCAGTTGAGCGGCTCCACCAGGGAGGCAGCCCTCAGTCCTCCTCCTGCTGTTTCCTAGGGCCTGTGCCCACACAGAACCGGGACGACGGAGTTGCAGCAGCCTAGGTGCCGGGCCTAGCCCTTTAAAGTGACATGTCCATACATGGCAATTGGGACAGAGGTGGGGCTCTAGCAGGTGCCATTCACCTTCCCCAGGGAATGTCAGACACCACCCTTTCTCATGCCCTGAGCGTCCTTTCCCCGTTTGTGTAAAGGATTCTGGACCCCATTTGCAGTGTTTGTTATGGATGGAGCCCCTAGCACCCCCGTACCCCACCCTGGAAGATTATAATAGTTCCTTCTAGATGTCTGGGTGGGTTGGGGACACAGGGCCTTAGGGGTAACACCCCCGTGGACTGTCACAGGTATAGATCCTTCAGGTCAGACTGTGATGGGGACCAGCAGACAACGATGTGAGTGGGCTTGGGGTGGAGGGGGAGGTGAGCGGGGAGGGACGTTTGAGGCCAGGGTGGAGGGCCAATTTTGGCCAGGAGCCTCACCTTTGGGGTTCTCTCCCTAGGGACTGTCCCACCAGGCTCCTGGGTTTTGAGCAGCAGAGGGAGGGACAGGAAAGGAAGGATACCAATGCCCGCCCCCGCAGCAGCGAAGCTAGGCCAGGCTCCCAACCCTGTGTCCCTCTGCCCTGCTCTCACCCACAGTGCCATCTTCTCGTTCTTGTCCCAGTGGCTGCAGAAATTCCCCCAGGATTTCTCTGGAGCCCCGGAACTGGCCATTGTGAGGTGGCTGCTGGACTATGCGGGACCCCCAGTCTTGCCAGAACCTGGACCAGTGCAACCTCCAGCTTTAGTATCAGAGGACACACAGTCCCTTGTGGACTTGGAGAGTGAGCTACTGTTTCTCTCCAATGTGGTGCACTTGGGGGCACCTGATCCTGTGTACTCACTGCCCAAGGTAGACATATAGTTGGTACAATCACCGACTGAGCACACCCAGCGCCTATTCCCATTAGAGAAAAGATTGCCTTAATTTTGTATATTTTTAAATTGCTGTTTTTCACTGTTGCATTATTGTTATTGGTTTCATATTATTATTAAAAAGGTGTTGCTTACTCATCTTAAGTGATATATTTGGAGATGGGGCCTCCCCATTTGCCCACAGTGGTTGGAGCCATTCCTGGGTTGTGTTCCTGACTAAGCCAAGAGGTATGGAGCCTGTTTTTGTCGAGAGTTTCCTGTGAATTGGGCATGTGCATCCATCTATAGACGATGCTGCCAGGTGTGTAGTTGGTGCCCAGGGGGTCTACTGGGATAGATTGAGTCCCAGAGAGAAAGCCCAACAGAGTCAGCACTTGACAGCAGACTTTTGGGGCCACAGCTGGGTCTAGGGCTAGGATCTGAGGTCAAGGACCAGGACCAGTACCAAGACCCAGCTTTTTGGGCACTATCCCTGAGGGGGGACCTATAATTTGAGATATAGAGTACATTTTGGTGGATCATTTAAATACATGATATGTCTACATAGCACGCCTGTTTTAGAACTCAATCTTTGGAGCTGGGCATGGTGGCACACACCTGAAATTCCAGCACTCAGGGAGGAAGCGGCCTGAATTTGAGTCCAGCCAGGTCTATAAAGTGACTGTAGGACATCCAAGCTTACACCAAATAAATTCTGTCTAAACAAACAAACAAACAAATATAGAAACTAATGAACAAACCCAAAGAGAACTCACTCTGTGGACCAAGCTGACCACAGTCTCAGAAAGATTAGCTTACCATGGACTCCCAGGTCTAGGATGACAGGGATGCACCTCTGAGCCAAGCTAAGATATTTTTAATGACCTATTCTTGAATCAAGGAATGAAAGGATAAAATAAGATGTACAAAGCTACCATTTTTCTTTTAATGAACAGTAATAAGTCTTCAATATCTACATTTATTTACAATTGCAAATCATTTCTGATGTTGTCAATAGGTGAGTTTTCTCCTTTACTTTAATTTCATACATTGAAAAATGTTTGAGTACGTATCTGCCAGTGAGAGGACAACTTATTGCTGTTTGCTATCTGTTTGCATCCCATATATGAGTTTTCAACATGAAACCCAAAGAGTCTTTTGACCAGTGAAAAAACTGGCCCTTATTTAGGTTTAAAAATGATTTATGTATGTGCTGGTGTGTGAATTTGTATATACAAGTGCCCAAGTATAGAAATATTAGAAAAATCTATAGGAGTAATATGGGCTACCCAGAAATTGAGTTCAAATTATCAGGCTCAGAAACAACCAACTATTCCCACTGAGACAGTTCTCTGACATTCACTTATAGAACTGAGACAGTGTCATGAGCAAGTCTTTACTCCTAAGACTGAACAAACATATTCCAAAACACAAAAGGATTATATAATTTTAATTTGTAAATAGCATTTATTATTCAAATTATTTCATGTTATTCCATCCTTATATAACAATAAGTTTATAATCTGGATAGAAGACAATATTTTACTGATGTAATATTTCATTTAAGGTTATTTGAGTATCAATGAAATCAGTGGAGAATGTCTGTGGTAAGCAAAACTGGCAACATGACTTTGAATATCATATAACAATGACCAAAATAAGCCCCACAAAGCTGTCACCAGGTCTTCACACATCTGTCATGGCCTAAGAACCCATAATAACATTACACACCATAACATCCTTTTTTGAAATAAATATAATTGCTGTTACATTATTTAGCACCTCTAGCTAATTCATTCAGAAGGCAGTACTTCAACATTAGGTGCCATATAGTAACTAAAGGGAACATGAAGAAGAATGGAACTTCAAACTGTACACACACACACACACACACACACACACACACACACACATATATATATATATATATACAGTCATACATTCATACACACTATTAAGCATTTTAACATTAATGTTGGTAAAAATAGAACACATTGGGGAACATCTTCCACCCTTGGACGTGTACTCAGATGGCTGACACATGATAATCAAGATTTCAAATGTAGCTTTGCCTAATTACTGACATCCAAATCAGGCTTGAAAACAAACATCTTAGAGGAATTTGTGAAAATGAAAAAAAATCACCACACTTTCTCAGAGACCCTTCATTGAAAAGCATGATCACACTCTACCTAATATTAATAAGCAATGGATTATATAGATGATGGGAATTCCATTCTATACTTTGCAGGAGAAAAATACCTATCACCAAGTAGAAATGCATTAGATCAACAACAGCCACAGAAATAATATCAGAAAGACCTAATAAGCTTCTGTGATTGGATTTGATACGCATACAGCAAACTTCAATACCTACACCAATGTTTCAAAATATAGCACACAAACCACAATTGGTGACCTCCTCCATTACATTATAAGTGAACATGGTAAATAATTTACTTCCTCCAAAGCTATGATGAAAAACAGATCAAAAATGTTTCTTTTCGTGATTAAATTCTTAGGGTGTACAGATTTTAGTATGTTTATCCTGTATTATATGTCTAATACCCACTTATGAGTGAGTGTATACCCTGTGTGTCTTTATGCTCCTGGGATAAGTCACTCAGGATGATATTTTCTAGATCCCACCATTTGCCTGCCAATTTCATGACTTCCTTATTTTTAAATGCTGAGTAGTATTCCATTGTGTAAATGTACCACAATTTCTGTAACTATTCCTCAACTGAGGAGCATCTGGGTTGTTTCCAGATTCTGGCTATTACAAATAAAGCAGCTACAAACATGGTTGAGCAAATGTCCTTGTTTTATACTTGAGCATATTTTGGACATGTGCTGGATCTTGAGGTAGCGCTATTCCTAATTTTCTGAGAAAGTGCCAGGTTGATTTCCAAAGTGGTTGTGCAAGTTTACATTCCCACCAGCAGTGGAGGAGGGTTCTGCTTTCTGCACGTCCTCTCCAGCATGTGTTGTCACTTGAGTTTTTTATCTTATTCATTCTGATGGGTGTAATGTGAAATCTCTGGGTCATTTTGATTTGCATTTTCTTCTGATAACTAAGAAAGACTTTTGAGGGGACAGGAGTTCCACAAGGAAAGCAACAGATGAAAAACTACTGAGCACAGGGATCTTTTCTGAGCCTGATACTCCAACTGAGGAACATGCATGGAAATAACCTAGAACCCCTACAACCCCTGCCCAGATGTATTCCATGGCAGCTCAGTCTCCAACTGAGATCCCTAGTAATGTGAACAGGAACTGTCTCTGACATGAACTCAGTGTCTGGCTCTTTGATCACCTCCCCCTCAGGGGGTGCAGCCTTACCAGGCCACAGAGTAAGACAATGCAGCCAGTCCTGATGAGACCTGATAGGCTAGGATCAAATGGAAGTGGAGGAGGACCTCCCTATCAGTGGACTTGGGGGTGGGAATGGGAGGAAGTTTGGAAGGATGGTTAAAGAGAGGAAGAGAGGAAGAAGGATGGGGTTACCACATGGATACAAAGTGAATAAACTGTAATTTATAAAATCATAAATAAATTTTTTAAAAAGTGAAGAAAGGAAATTATCTTTCATCATTAGAATGTTTTTGTTTACATCCTAGGATGTTTTTTTTTTTGAAAGAGATTCTCTGAATGGCTTTGACTGACCTGTCGTGCTTTCTAGACCAAGCAAGCCTTGAACTAACACAGATCCATCTCCCT
Organism: Meriones unguiculatus; assembly: GCF_030254825.1. Classification (NCBI taxonomy): domain Eukaryota; kingdom Metazoa; phylum Chordata; class Mammalia; order Rodentia; family Muridae; genus Meriones; species Meriones unguiculatus. The sequence goes on along the minus strand of NW_026843581.1, from coordinate 850,717 downwards.
CTGCCAGTCATAATGCTGGTGTTAGAAGCATTTGCTACCAGTCCAGGCTTTGATTTTTCTTTTAATTTAATATTTAATTTAATTTAATGTGTTTTAATTTTGAGGCATGGTGTCTCAGTGCATCGTTGCCAGTCCACGATTCTCTTTGTAAACCAGGCTGACCTTGAACTCACAGAGACCCACCTTCATCTGTCTCCAAAGTGCTGGGACAAAGGATGTGTACCACCATGCCTAACAAGACTTTCTTATAGCCAAGGCACACTATGTGATTTCAGACATATCTAGTCGTGTGGGTGCAAAGGAACCTGTTTTTTTAGACAAGGTTTCTCTCTGTAGCCATGATGTCCTGGACTTGTTTTGTGGACCCCAGTGACATTGAACTCATACAGCAGCATGTTTGTGTCTCCTGGAGAGATGGGATTAGAGACATGTGCCAACATGCCTGGCTCAGTTTTTTTTTTTGTTTGTTTTAATCTTATTTTTTTTAAGACTGGGTTTCATTGTGTAGGCCTGTCTATCCTGGACTCTCTTTGCCAACCAGACAGACATTGAACTCACAGAGATTGGTCTGTGTCTGCCTCTCATGTGCCTGTATTAAAAGCTTGTGCAAGCACACCTGGCAGGACCTTAGACTTTTAAGAATTTGTTTAAGGGAGGGATTCATATATCCTAATCTTTTTAAAAAGTTTCTGAGTGTGTGAATGAGGGGACCTCTGATTATTATTATCAGTGTGTGTGTCTGTGGGTGCATAGATGTTAAATCAGTCATTGCTGCCTTTCTCACAGTCCTTCTCAGAGCAGAGCTTTTATTCTCATGACTAAGAAATTTTATTTTATATTTTTAGAAAAAAATATCTCTCAGCCTTCCTGTTTGTGTGAGGGTGTGATATACCCTGGATCTGGATTCACAGATAGTGGTAGGTGTTAGGGATTGAACCTAGGTTCACCTCGAAGAGTAGACACTGCTTTATCCACTGTTCATTATGTAATTTTAAAAATATAGTACAATCACTGTCAAACAAAATGGTACAATTCATCAGATAGTGAAATTTTTGCAGTGAATAAAATTCAGAGACGCTCCTCCCACTGTCTGTAGGAATGCTGGGATGACAGGCGTGTGCCGCCTCATCCATCTTTTTTTTTAATATTTGAAAGAGAATTAATATCTGTGTCTGACTCCCAATGACGTAATTAAAGGAGACCCAAGGACTCCTTCTCCAGCTACCAGGGCCTGGGCCTTTATTACTGTATGTAGTAGCAGCAGCAGCAGAAGCAGAAACAGCAGCTAAGTGTGTTAAATTCCGGGACATGGGGCGGGGCGGTGACATCACAAAGCTTCTGACCAATCGTGATGCTAGAATCAGTATGGCGTGGCAGGGAGATTTACATACACCCCGACCAGGGGAAAGGCTCTGTGGGCTTTGAGGACGACGTTATGCCACAGCGGCCATCAGCATGGTGAAGAGGCTTACTGGGCCTACTGCCGGGCTACTCGCCTAACCACCCGAGAGTTAAGCCCAGGAACGCCAACATGTGATGGTGGGTACAGCACGCGGGGTGTTCTGGGATTTGTAGGCGGTACCCTGGCAACGGTGTATGCGGGAGAAGGCATCGCGCGACCGGACGCCATTTTTGTAGTTCTCAGATACAATCCCAGAAGTCTTTGCTCCGAAGCCATGTTTGTAGTTCTCAGGCAGGTGGGTCTCTGCCGCGATGCATCTTGGGACTGTTGGTACTTCACTGACCAGTGAGCGCTCCCAAGTGGGAAACCAATGACAATGGTTGGTCTGTGACTAGAAGCTTTGTATTTACGAACCTGTGTCCGAGGCCAGGGAGATTCTGGGAAGTGGAAAGGGGGTGGGGGAGGGGACTCAGAGCCTCCAAGCCCTGAAGTCTCTGCTCTCTGCAGGGCAGATTCGAAAACAAAGCCGGAAGGGGTGGGACTTCCGCAATAGGTGCGCCAGTACCTTTGCGGGTTTTTCCAGGTCAGCATCTTTATGCAAGCTCTTCGCCAGAACTCCACAATCAGGAGGTTGCGGGATTCCCAGTCCACCGCCCGCCTGCCTAGAGTCCTCGAGCGACTCGTGCGTGGGGCCGACCACAGGCAGGGGGATGGCGGGAAGAGAGAGGCACAAGCCTCTCCCACTCTACCTGCGTGCATCCTGGGGAAATGGGTTTACCCCTGCCAGGGCTGAGGTTGTACACGACCTTGTAAAGGGTGTTCTGGCGCCCTCTGCTGTCTTGCAGGTGCCCGAGCAGGCAGGACACTGTAAATAACGCTTAGGGAGTTAGGGGCTGAGTAGGAAAATTGCTCTGTGCTTAGTGGTTAGGGTGCTGGGTACACAGTACATAAGAATCCTGCCACCTCTGCTGACCTGAAGGCATACACACATGGGCAAAGAGAAAAAGGAGGAGGTGGAGGAGGAAGGAAGGAAAGAAAGAAGAAAGATCGATCAGTCTGTGATTTTTTTTTTCAAAAAAACTCCCACCTATTTGAAACTTGGGTAATATTTGGTGTTAATTTGCTGAACTTGAACCAGAATACATAGGAAAATGTTCACGTTCTCTATAGTTATATAAATAATTGATGTTTTTCCTCATGGCAAATAACATTTTCAACTAGAAGGAAGTTGTTGAACATGGCAAAGCAGCACATTGTATTTAGAGTCTGTATCAAATTAGAATGATTTGATGAACTTTCAGAGGAAGCTTCACATATTCAAAGACAAGAACCATCCCTTGCTTAAAGCATTTTCTCAAGGCACCTAGACTTACCCAGTACCCAGGAGATTCTTACTTCCATAAATCCTGGATTGACAATTTTGATTGCTCGCATCCAGCTTTGCTTTGTAGAAATTGTAATCCATACCCAGAACATATTTCTATGAAGATTAATCTAGAAGAAATGGCTGTAATGATCAATTCTGAGCCCAGCCATTCTATATGGAATGTAGTGTATGCAGTGGCCTATACCGTCCATGAAATGCTTTTGAGGAAATAAAAAAATTGGATCTAAATAAGACAAAAACAAGGGTGGACTTCTACCATGGTTGGTAAGCCTCACCCATAAGCAAGAGAAGCACCAGGATCTTACATTATTGGTAAGTTATTTACTGTGGTCAAGCCAATAAAACATTTTCATCTTATAATTAAAAGTATAAGTTCAAATGGAAAAGGGAACTATTACAATGTATGCATGTATGAATATAATTATCTTACATGATTTTGAGACTGAAAGCACCAATTTCAAGACATTAAATTTGAATATATTTCAACAAATGTTTCTCCAATGTGAGATAAAATTCTGTAAGTTGTAAGTGTAATCATTGCAAAAATATAGCAAGTTCAGTAACAATTTTTTTTATATTTCATGGAATATGTCCAACACCATAAGATATAAACAAGGGGATCATATCCAAAGTAGCCATTTCACCAAAATTACAATCTATATTTATGACACAAGACATAAGAAGATCCCTTTGTGGACAATAAATACTCTGTCCTAGAGTCAACAGTAACTGAAAAGTAATTTGCTTTCAAATTTTAATTTAGTATTTTGTATTATTTAGTATTAGTAAAGTAAGATGAAGTTGAAACCAAAACTGCTTCCATTATGAAATTTTGGAATACAGACAGTGCTCTTGAGCCTGGGACGTATTTCATTGTATTGGTGATAAATGTAATATGAGGATTTTAAACAAACAATATATAAACTTAGGACTCATTTACACTTAACAAGCCTTGGAGATCACCTCCAAATAGGGTATCATCAAGAATATTGTTGAGCAAGTCTCTTCAAGATCTCTTCATTCAGTCAATGATAGGTAAATACAAGATGAACTCTGAATCTTTAGTGTACTGTGTAACTTAGTGTTATGGGAATAAGTAATATTTGACATAGATATTGACATAGTCTATAATCATGGCTTCTAGTCATAATATGTTTGGTAAGTTAATATGTCTCTTGTTCAGATAACTGTATACCTATACAGAAGTTCTTTAATAACATGAGTTATGAATTAGTTATCACAGTATTAGGTTTAGTTACTAATTTTCAGGAGTTGATTTTTTGTTATCAGGATAATACTGGTGTCTTACCAAAATATAGAAGTGTTTCTTCCTTTTCCCTTCTGTGGAATACTTTAAGGAGTATTGCAGTGAGTTCTTTGAGAATTTTGTAGAATTCATGCTGAATCTAAACCTATGCTTGCTTTCTTTTATTTTTTTCTTTTTATTTGAAAAATTTAAATTACTTTTTCTATTTTGGTTGTTATATGTCTGTTTAAATAATTTACTTCATCTTGATTTAATCTTGTTAGATTTTATACATGTAGAACTCTACCAATTTATATTTTACATTTGAATGTTTATTTGAAAGAAGAGTTAAAATATGAACCTATGATTCCTGTTTTCCTCAATGCATGCTATAGTGTCTGTTATATCGAAATTGATGCAGTTGACACGGAATTAATAGAGAGAAGACAGGTATTTCCAGAAGCAGGATTTTTCTCACAGTCAGAACACTGATGTGCTAGTCTTTTGAGGGAAGAAGTGGAGAATCTGTGCTGTAGTACTAGGGGCTGGGGATTTTAAGTGGCTTGATATGCTGGAGGACATATTGTGGGGTTTCAGTGTATAAATTTCTGGACTTAGTTCTGCCTCTGAGGTTTCATTCAGGAATTGTGAGTGCTGGCAGTTATTCTTGAGTGTGGGGTAGTTTTTAAGCAAGCATTTTCCAGCCTGATATTTTTTCTTTGTTATTGTTTCTAATGCTATGCTCAAAAACTGTGTGTGTTTGTTTTTGTGTGTGTGTAATAACAATGAAAAAAGACACCACAATTTTGCAAATGAACAATGAGGAGTATATGAGAGTGTTTCAAAGGAGGAATGAGAAGGGTAATGATGAAATTACATTATGCTTGAAATAACATTGTAATTGATAAAATAAAAAATAATAAAAACAACAAATAAAATCACTGTAATTGATGTATTAAACTTTGAATGCAGCAAAAATTCTAATTGTTTTGTCTAAATGTTTTGTCTAACAATCTTTGCCACTTTGTTGTAGGATTGGGTCTCTTACTACTGAGGTTTTACTGAAAGATGTTTATAAATTCCCATTATTTTGTTCATTTTGGTGTTTCCTTAGTTTTTTTAAAATTGATTATTATTGGTTACTTTCATTCCTGTATTTAACTATAAGTACAATCACTTAGAATATTTAGTTTTCTTTTCTTTTTTTTTAACTTTTATTAATTACACTTTATTCATTTTGTATCCCCCCATACGCACCTCCCTCCTCCCCTCCCGGTCCCACCCTCCCCCCTTCTGCATGCATACCCCTCCCCAAGTCCACTGATAGGGGAGGTCCTCCTCTCCTTCTTTCTGATCTTAGTCTTATATAAAGAAATGTTCATTCTTGAAAACATACATATAGTTAGCATTGTAAAAAATAAGCAGTTTGTATTTCAAAATATATATATATATATCACACATGAAGTAACAATGAAGAAAGAAGTCTTTGATTTGAAGGTGAGTATGTGTGGGGGGTATGTGGGAAGGCCTGGAGGGAGAAAAAAGGAAGGAAGAAATTTTGTGATGAAACCATAGACTCAAAATAATTGATAAATTTTAATATCCAGAAGTAAATACTGAGGGTGAAAAGACTGTGGCACATGAATTCAGGGTCAGAGACTGATATTTGTATCTTTCTGTATACCTAAACTTAGTTTGAGCATCTTGATGAGGAAGTCAAAAGTAGTTTTATTTAGGTGTTAACCCCCAGTCTCCTTACTTGGAGCCTGGTGCTTTACCATTTGAGCCACTTAAGGCTTTTTGGTCTCCCTCCCACCAAAATTACTCTTTCCCTAATGTTGTTATTGCTTAACAACAGGTGGTCTTAATTAGACTGACAAAGTGCTTCAGGCTTGTTTACTCAGACACTTTCTTCAGGACACTATGGGCTCACTGGCCATCCTCTGTCCTCTCTCTGAGGTAGGCTCCCAGGGCTGGTAGAGGTTTAGGGTCCCATTGTCCTTCTGTGAATGATGAATGAGAAATGGAGAGGAAAGAAAGAGGTCTCAGGCATACACACTCACTGAAACATTTCAAACAAATTCCCACAAGCTTACATATGATAATGATGATGGTGTTGGTTTTAGCTAGCATTTCCTCTGCATAAACTGCAGCAAATTTAGGCTGCCTTTGGGAGAAGATCTTCCCTGTTCACCAGTTATGGCTGGCTCCCACATACAATCACATAGACAAATGATCAGATATATAAACCTGTACATATTTATGCACATATTCCATGGATGATGCAAAAGAGGAGCACCTTACAGGCAGCAATTGACATACACTCATTTAACATGTACAAAAGCAGACATATTTCATGCAAACACATCAATACACATATTTATATATTTACAACTCATGGATGAAGCAACTTCCAGGGGCTTCAGTCCTGCTTATGGCCTGGTCTTAGCTTTTTTTTATTTCTGAGACAAAGGAATAAATTCATAATCAAAAAAGTAATTGATTACAGATAAAGAGGAATTAAAAAATGTAACAGGTTACATGTATTTTCATTAAAACTAAATATTTTGTATTTGTGTATCCATTATAGAATTTCATGGCGAGTTCAGAATGACAAAGGTTGACAGGGGTTAAAGGTTAACAGGGTCCAAGAGATTAGAAGAAGATATATGTCTGCTCAATTAGGACTGACCTGGCTACACATTATCCAGCTATCTCTTAGTTTGTAGTGAGTTCAGGGCCAAAATTTTATCTGTCTTCCATTCCAAGATACAAAGTGAATTTAGACTGACAGTATTTTATGCCATAAGCTGACAAGGCATAGGAATTACAGTGAAACAATTCGTATATATTGACATCAAGTTTTGTATTTAATTTAGTCATTTCTTGGTTGCCCCATTATAATTTGCATTTTTAGAAGTGTAAACTTGCCTATATTTTTGCTGTATACAAGAATGAATGGAGCTATCCCTAGAGTGAGAGCTTATCTGAAGCCACAATTAGTCTCAAGCCCTTCTCTTAGTGAGGCTTATGGAGAACCACAAAAGTATTTATTGCAGCCATAAAACTGTAAAATTGTTTTAGAAGTTCTAAGCAAGTTAACTTCTACAATTGTTTGAATCAAATCAGAAATTATATAATCAGGAATTAATTCATCTGAATAGCAGCACATCTTCCTAAACCCTAGGAATTTTATTCAATAAAAATGGGTAAAAACCCAGAAAGTGAGTGTTCATGCCAAGCCTGAATTTTTTTAATTTAATTTAATTTTATTAATTACACTTTATTCACTTTATATCCCCCCATAAATCCCTCCCTCCTCCCCTCCCAGTCCTACCCTCCCTCCTCCTTCTTTACCCATGCCCCTCCCCAAGTCCACTGATAAGGGAGGTCCTCCTCTCCTTCCTTCTGACCTTAGTCTATCAGATCACATCAGGAGTGGCTGCATTGTCATCTTCTGTTTCCTGGTAAGGCTGGTTCCCTCCTCAGGGGAGGTGATCAAAGAGCAGGCCAATCAGATTATGTCAGAGTCAGTCCCTCTTCCCATTACTATGGAACCTACTTGGACACTAAACTGCCCTGGGCTACATCTGTGCAGGGGTTCTAGGTTATCTCCATGCCTGGTACTTGGTTGGAGTATGAGTCTCTGGGGAGACCCCTGTGTTCAAATTTTCTGGTTCTGTTGCTCTCCTTGTGGGGTTCCTGTCCTCTCCAGGTCTTACTATTTCCCATTTCTTACATAAGATTCCATGCACTCTGCCCAACAGTTGGCCGTAAGTCTCAGTGTCTGCTTTGATAGTCTGCAGGGCAGAGCCTTTCAGAGGCCCTCTGTGGCAGGTTTCTAGGTTGTTTCCTGTTTTCTTCTTCTTCTGATGTCCATCCTGTTTGCCTTTTGGGATGGGGATTGAGCATTTTAGTCAGGATCCTCTCTCTTAATTAGTTTCTTTTGATGTACAGATTCTAGTAGGTTTATCCTATGTTATATGTCTATATGAGTGAGTATATACCGTGTGTGTCTTTCTACTTCTGGGACAGCTCACTCAGGACGATCCTTTCCAAGTCCCACCATTTACCTGCAAATTTCATGGTTTCCTTGTTTTACATTGCACAGTAATACTCCATTGTGTGCATGTACCACAATTTCTGTATCCATTCTTCAGTTGAGGGGCATCTGGGCTATTTCCAGCTTCTGACTATTACAAATAAAGCTGCTACAAACATGGTTGAGCAAATGTCCTTATTGTGTACTTGAGCCTCTTTTGGATATATGCCTAGTAGTGGTATGGCTGGATCTTGAGGAAGCACTATTCCTAGTTGTCTAAGAAATCGGCAGCTGGATTTCCAGAGTGGTTGTACAAGTTTACATTTCTACCAGCAGTGGAGGAGGGTTCCCCTTTCTCCACAACCTCTCCAGCATGTGTTGTCACTTTAGTTTTTCATCTTGGCCATTCTGATGGGTGTAAGGTGAATTCTCAAGGTCGTTTTGATTTGCATTTCCCTAATAGCTAATGACGTTGAACATTTCTTTAAGTGTTTCTCTGCCATTTGATATTCCTCTACAGAGAGTTCTCTGTTTAGCTCTGCTCCACATTTTTTAAATTGGATTACTTGGTTTGCTGCTTTTCAGCTTCTTTAGTTCTTTATATATACTGGATATTAGCCCTCTGTCAGATAAAGGGTTGGTGAAGATTCTTTCCCAATGTGTCTCCTAACATGACCTTGCCTCTCCACTCAACTCCCACTTTTCCTTATAGTTGAACCAACTGCATTGATTGTTCCTGGTACTTGAGGATAGCATGGGAGGTTCTGATTGGGCTTTCAGTCATTTACAGGCTGTTACAATGGATAATAAAGTTAGATATGCCCCTCTTAGTCTTGTCTCTGGTGTTTGATTCCCAGGATTCTGCGTGGGCCCTGTTGCCACTCATTCCAGTTCCCCATGGTTCCTGATTTCCATATTTATGTAAATACTGGCAATCAGGACTAGTTATTTGCAAGACCAGCAAAACCTCTTCTCTGCTGAGCCAACTCTCATGCCCTATGTTGCCTATTTTTGATCACCATTTACATTGCTGATGCTTTCATCTGTTATTTGTAACTGTTTAAATATAGATTTCATTTTAGGAAGATCATATCAATGCTATAATTTAAAGTGAGGCACTTCAAGTTTCTAGATGATATGTACATAATTAGAGGGAATGAATAGCTTGTGTAGAAAATTGAGCAAAGAGCTGTCAGTTCTTTGATTTGATTGATTAATTTTCGTTTGTTTGATTAATTTTTGGTAGAGTATTCTGTGCCCCTGACTATTCTGGAACTCATTGCATAGACCAGGCTACCATCCAACTCTATGAGATATACCTGCCTCTGCCTCCTGAGGGTTGTTGGAATTAAAGGCATGACAAAATACACCCAGCTTACCCATTGTTTTTATACTTAGGAACTGTTCATACAATTTCTCTGAGGTGGGCTAAGCACAGTTGATCTGTTTAATTGTCTCCCCTTCTTTATGTCTATTAATTAGCGTTTCTCTTACAAGGCTACATCATGTTTTTGAATTTTTTAATTTATTTTTATTAATTACAGTTTATTCATTTTGTATCCCCCTTGTAGTTCCCTCCCACCTCCCCTCCTAACCCCACCCTCCCTCCATCTCTCCCAGCAGTGCCCCTTCCCCAGTCCACTGATAAGGGATGTCCACCTCCCCTTCCCTCTGATTCTAGTCTATAAGGACTAGTCAGGAGTGGCTGCAGTGTATTCCTCTGTGGCCTGGTAAGGCTAGGTGTGGGGAACACACCTGCAAGGTAAGCACTCAGGAGGCAGAGGCAGGAGGATCACATTTCCAAAACTTTTTAAAGATTTTTTTACTATTTATACAACATTTGCCTGCACACTTGATCTCTGTATAGATGCTTGTGAGCCACCATGTGGTTGCTTGGAATTGAACTCATGGCCTTTGGAAGAATATCGAGTAGTGCTCTTAACCTCTGAGCCACCTCTCCAGCATCATCCAAAAACATTAAGAAGGAATTTAAGGTATTAATTTGTTCATGATGCTTTTTTCTTTCCTACTTTCTTTCTTCTGATTTATTAGTTTATCTATCTATCTATCTATCTATCTATCTATCTATCTATCTGTCTATCTATTTATTTACTTATTTTACAGTGTTCTGCCTGCATGTACCACTGCAAGCCATAAGAGGGCATGAGATCTCACTATAGATGGTTGTGAGCCACCATGTGGTTGCTGGGAATTGAAGTCAGGACCTTTACAAGAGCAGCCAATGCTCTTAACATCTGAGCTACCTCTCTAGCCCTGGTCTCACTTTTCTTTACTTCATGTTACTTAAATTTTCTAAAACATAAATGATGTGTTACGAACATATGTAGAAGGAGGCATTTTTTTTCAAGGAAGAAAATGAAAAGATGATTAACAGATGTCTTAATGATTCTTTACTATGGTCACACATAAGTTTGAATACTGTCGAGTATATCTCAACAGTTTATATCACCATGTGGTGAATCAAATTTATCATTGTGTTTTCAGGATGGTGTTTCTTACTCATGACCACTAGGAGGCTGTATGCTGCCTTAGCTGAGCTAATTGGATGGATGAGTAAATTGTGCCTTTTCATCAGGAGGTGGGGAGGCCAACCTTGAACTTGTGATCCTCCTGTCTCAGCCTTCTGAATGCTGGGGTTCAAAGCTTGGGCCACTAAAGTAAGAATACTGAAGCAGATGGTATATTTATCTGTTTGTGATGATTATCACCTTTTAAGATTTCCAAACTTGATATGTTTAATATGTCTCACACATTTAATAAGATATTAAAATGTATCACTCTGCCATGTCAGGCAACCCCTAACCAACTGAAATTCCAATTCCAGGGAATCCACTATCCTCTTCTATCCTCCAGGGACACACACACACACATGAACAAATGTGTCTTTTAAAAAGTAAATGTGTAATCGGCATCACAACCAGAAAAGCACATTTTGAAGAGATGTAGCTGAGAAGCACCGTGATAATGTGACCTTAATGTGCAGAATATTTCCTCAAGTGTTTCATACCATTCTTCTTCAGTAGAAGGTGTTCACATGTTCTCTATACAAAATAAAAATAGAACCCTGTGTCTCCCCCTAGCCCTTGCCCCATGGGTCTTCTGTAGTTTCTCCTGCCATCTTTGACTTCTTTTGTTTTCAACCCATTAAGAATTTCTTATAATGGAGATTTAAATATTGAAATAAAATCAAGATTTAAATCTTTCTTCCATCTGCCATTTTTTCTATTAACTCTACTGTGTGCCTTCCTTGTGAAAGGAACCCTGCAAACTGCCTGCAGGCATGGCTCTGATGTTTGGTTTAATATTAATATTAATATTAATAATATTTTGAATTTTTTGGACAAGGTTTCTCTGTGTATCCCTGGCTGTCTTGGACTTGCTCTGTACGCCAGGCTGGCCTCAAACTCAGAAACATCTTCTTGCCTCTGCCTCTCCAGTGCTGGGATTAAAGTTCTGTGCCACCATGCTTGGCAGCATGCTCTTATAGCCTGGTTAAAGTCATACTATGTAACTTAGAACATGTCTAGACATGTGAGTGTGATGAGCTGGCAGGGGATGCAAGCCCTTGTTTTTGGAGACAGGGTTTCTCTGTGTGGTCTTTCATGTCCTGGACTTGCTTTACAAACCTGGATGTCCTGGAACTGACACCTGCCTCTGCTTGCCCCACTGATGGTCACAGGTGTGTGACACCACACCTGGCTTCTTGTTATAATCATTAAAAATGATTTATAATCTCTGTGTATGTGTCTGCCTTTTTGAGACCAGCCCTGTTTTGACTAGGAGAGTTGGCACTCTGTAACAGAAAGGAGTCAAGTCTGCCTACCCTAAGCACAAGGTACTCTACTCTCAACCGCTGAGTCAGTGAGGGTGTGGGCCCTATAGCTTGTAATAAAAAGATCCTCATGTGTTCTGCAATGGATTCAACTCCTGGTGGTCTTTTGTGGTCTCATGAACTGAGCACATCTGAGGTAGTCACACGAAGTATTTCTACTATAAGAACAGCCATAAATTCTCTCAGTTATACCTTACAAAAGTGGGTTATGGCAGAGCATAGAAAACTCAGCTATGGGCCTCCAGTGCCATCAGGTAAAATTCTTAACACCGGGTCTGGTAGAAGTTTGTGTTACAGTTAGCACAACCGTACAGGTATTCCTCAGTCCTAGTAGAGTAGGTCCACCAAAGAGGCTGGCAAAGAATGGCCAATAAGGGCTAAAGATGGCCCAACACAAATCGTTATTAGGCTCTGGACATACCAACATCATCACATCACTGCAGATGAAGCAGCAGCAGCACCAGATAATCAAGATATGTCTTAGAATTCTGGGACCATCAACAAAGGGTCAAGGCTTAGTAATCTACACAATGACTGGAACCCACAGCAGTGATAACAAAGACCAACAGAGCTGTGCCAAAGCGATAACCAGAGGACCCTAAAAGGTGGGGCAGATCACTTGTTTGGGGAAGTGGCTTTATCTCATGGACACACACTTTCCTATTTCATGAAGAGGAAATTGTTAGGCTCCAGTTTTCCAGAAATCATTAAAATGATTTACATGTCTATTGTAATTAATAAAACAGCAAAGAAAGAACATGTGGGATACATGTGGGTGCAGAGATACAGATGTCCATTCACAAAGAAATACCATAAAAGCATGAAACCAGAAGCCATAATGTACACAAAGGAACAGTATATAAATATATGTGTGTGTGTGTGTGTGTGTGTGTATGTAGGCAGAAGTGTGTGTATATATATATATATATATATATATATGTGTGTGTGTGTGTTTATATACATATAAAGCATTGACAAACCACAAGTATACCCTTGAGCTTTTCTGTTGCCATCTGTTGCTGTTCATGGGACCTAGGATTTTAGTCTGGTTTGTTGCCCCAATGAGACTCTCTTGGAGAAAACTAAGTGTTTCATTTATTATTATTAGTAGTAGTAGTATTTAAAGAGATAAAGAGTGTTCTTTTTGGAGTGAAACTTTATTTATGATTCGTGGTGTAGTTCTTTTTATTATAGAAGATTTGTTTATTATTTGTACAGTATTCTGTCTGCATGCCAGAGGAAGTCGCCAAGTCTTACTATAGATGATTATGAGCTGCCACGTGGATGCTGGGAATCGAACTCCAAACCTTTGAAAGAACAGCTGGTGCTCTTAAGCTTTGTGCCATCACTCCAGCTCCCTTAATTTTTATTTTTATTTATTCATTTTACATCCCTGTCGTAGACCCCTTCCTCCTCTCTTCCCAGGCCTACCCTCCCTGTTTCCCCTATCACCCCTCACCTGGCTCCTCAGAGAATGGGATCCGCCAACCCCAAGTCCACCCATGTCAGCATATCAAGTCACATCAGGACTGAGAGCATCCTCTTCCCCTGTGGCCTGGTGAGGTAGCCCTGAAAGGGGAAAGTGATAGAAAAGATAGCTTGTGGGTCAGGGTGCATTCTTATGTGTGTTGGTCCTGAAGTGTTTACAAGGCATTGTTACCCTCCTGTCCTTCATCCCCTCTGGCACTTACACTCTAGACACAAGAGTACCTTGAGCCCTTAGGGGTGAGAGTTTGCTGGAGACATCTCATTTAGGGTGGGATGGTTCAAGGCCTCTCTCTCTCTGCAGGTCGACTGGACATGGGCCTCTTTATTTGTTCCCATCTGCTGCAGGAGGAAGTTCCCAATGATGTCCAAAGAAGGCACAGATCTGTGACTATGGCTGTTCTCCTTTAGAGTAACTGTAGCATTTAGATTTCTCTTATATTCCTGGCATGTGTAGACTCAGGCTCCTGGGTACCCAAGCAGTATTGGATCGAGGTTCCTTCTCATGGCGTGGGCCTCCTGAAACCCAACCAGATATTAGTTGGTCACTTCCATGATGTTTGTACAACAAGTGCACCAGCAAATCTTGTAGGCATGTCACCATTAGAGAGCAAAGGCTGCATGGCTGGGTTGGTGTGGACCTTTCTCTTCCGGTGGCACTCAGTGAATGTTCCAGTATCATGAACAGTAGTCCAAAGGAGGTGAAGGTTCTAGGTAGGTGCCAGCTGGGATTCTCTGTGTCCAATGAACGGAGGTGTTGTTCTCAGCAATAGAATCTTACCATCACGTTTGGGAGAGCAGAAGAGGGTGGACTCAAGTTAGGTGGTTCCCAGGCCCTGTTTTGATCTAGCATAGAATCCTCCTGAGTTCCAACCCCACAGGACTCGAGGAGGAGGCCGGCTCTGGAGACACTCCTTGCTCTGTTCTTATTAAATTGAAATAAATACATAGTATTAAATTAATTACAGCATCTATGTAAAGCTCGTTATTAAGTGACACATGCTTGCCACGAGAGGGCACCACATCCCTTGACAGATGACGCTGTGATCCGTGGGGATAGAACCAGGCACCTAGGGAAGAGAGAGGGATTCTCTGCTTCAGAGAGCCCCCTGGCTTTTGGGATGACAGGCATGAGACACTGAGTCCGGTGATTTGTTTCTTTCTTTATTTTTTTAGATTCATTCATTCATTCATCATTCATTCATTCTCCAGCATTATGCCTGTGCACTATAAGAAGGCACCAGATCTCATTATAGATGGTTGTGAGCCACCATGTGGTTGCTGGGAATTGAACTCAGGACCTTTGGAAGAGCAGTCAGCTCTGTTAACCTTTGAGCCATCTTTCCAGCCTCCAGCTTTTTTTTAAATCTTTAAAACAGATTTATTATCTGTGTGAGTGCCTTTTGCCTTCCAGAGACCAGCTCTGTTTTGACTGGGAGAGTCAAAATGACTAAAAAAGGGGGCAGAGACCCCAGAATCCCTTCTCCAGGGACCAGGGACCAGCCGGACCATGTCAGATCAGGAGAAATCAAAGGGCACATTTTTCCTTCGCACAAATGAGACTTCCAGCATCCGGGCCTGTTTACTTCCGAAAGCAGATAGGCGGGGCGATGGCATCAGGAATCCCGAATCCCTGAAAGCTCTGGATCCTGAAGACAGCCAGTGGTGAAGGATGGGGACATTTACATGACACCGGGAACCAGGGGAAACTCTGTGTGCAATGTGGCAACTGGAAAGGGCTTTTCAGGATATTTCTGGGTCCCCTGTATGTTTTCAGGGTTGATTGTTTGGTGTTGAATAACTAACTGATTTTATGCTCTTTCCTGGAAAGATTTTTTTTCTCACACTCGCAGCTTTTATTAGTTCCCTACATATTTTTTTTTTTACATAGGATTAAAGACAACGGTTTCTTCCTGGACCACTTTTGCATGCCTATTGGCGTTTTCCATTTTTCACTTCATGTTTGTGCAGGTACATTGGTAAGCCTTTTTTTCTTTTTCTTTTTTTTTTAATATTGGTTCATCTTATGGGTGTAGCTTCTGGTATTATTAGGAGACACACTACCAGAACATACTCTGATCCTCTGCCTTATATAATTTTTCATCATCTGTTCTGCATAATCTCTGAGCCTTAGATCTGGGAATTGTTTTGTAGATTTATCAGGTGTGAGTGTTCTCCAGAATTCTGCCTTGTGATTGGTTGTGTTTTTCAGTCATGATTGCTGTTGCAAAGAAAAGCTTCTTCTGACAGTGGTGAACTATACTTATCTGTGTTCATTATTAAAAATATTTAGGTTGTAACATGTAACATATTCATGCATGGACTTACATGTATTATAGGGATTTTATGTAGATAAATTCCCAGTATGATTGCTTAAAACCCTTTCACAAATATTTACTGTTATTTGTTCTGCTTCCTTCTTTCATATTTATCCACCTTGATAATTAGGGACCTTCCCCACATTATCCCAATCAGATCAATTGTACCTGCCATTTTATTGCTTGCCCAACATTTTTTCTTGTTTCTACATGGTGATACTCACATCTGAAACATGGGATCTAGATGCCCCAGTATAGAGAATGAGAGATATTTGTCTTCTGGATATGGGTTACCTAAATTATAATTTTTCTACTTACAACTAATTATGTGTATGATATTTATCATGTTAAACATATTTATAATTTTCCATTTCCTACCTATTGTGAACACAATAGCAATGAAGGTGACTGAGCAAGTATTTCTAGAGTGGGGTGCTGAATCTAGGAAAGGAGAGCAGGGCCAGGTAGTAGATTTATTTTTTTTCTTTTAGAAAATTCTCTACTCTGATTTTTGGAATGGCTGAACTGTTTAAAAGACCCTCCCCCTTTCCAGAGATCTATTTTCATGCCTGTTCTATAGAAGAATCTCAAATACCACCAAAAGCCCTGTTATACTCCCAAAAATAAGAAATAAAACAAGTATTTAGTTCATGCACTGTTTATCTAAATTACTATCATGTAATTACATTTTTAATATTGTCCACAAATTAATAAGTAACATGAATATCTTACTAAAATTATTTCAGCAGCAGCTTCTATTCTGAAATAGAATGTCTGTGATTGTGAGACAAAGTGAGGAGCTCTTATTTTTGTTTAAATATACATTTCAGAAAAAGGTTACTTAAAAGTATGTAAATAATTTAATTTTAGTATACTAATGGGTTTATTAGAAAACTAATACATCAAAACGATCAATTTTTATTTGCTATTTTTTGTTTTTAATACATCTCAAAGAGTTCATATCAGGTCTTAAGAGAATAATGTAGCACTTAGGGAAAAAGATGCATCCCAGAAGTCCTGCACTGGAGGCCAAGATGGAGAAGACTTCCACAGCCACCATGGCTTTGCCCTTGGTGCTCTGGTAGACAGGGATGAAGGTGACCCAGACACTGCAGAACACCAGCATGCTGAATGTCAGGAACTTGGCCTCATTGAATGTGTCAGGCAGGTTCCTCACCAGAAAAGCCACAGTGAAACTGCCTAGGGCCAGGGACCCTAAGTAGGCCAGCACACAGTAGAAAACAGTTACTGAGCCCTTGTTGCATAAAATGATGACTTGAGCATTTTCAGAGTGTGCATCTGTGTCAATATAGGGAGGTGAGGTTCCCAGCCAGACTCCACAGAGAATAAGTTGGATCAGGACACAGATGGGAATGACAGCATTATAGACACCTGAGACAAAGAATCTTCTCATTGTTCTCCCTGGTTTCATGACTCTAAAGGCCAGAATTACAGTTATAGTTTTTGCCAAAACGGTGGAAATAGCCAAGGTAAACACAAGTGCAAATGTTATTTGTTGCAGTATGCAGGAGGTTGTGTTTGGACGGCCAATGAAGAAAAAAGAGCAGAGGAAACAGAGGAGGATGGAGATGAGCAGGATGTAGCTGAGAGTCCGGTTATTGGCCTTAACAATGGGTGATTCTCGGTGTTTAAGAAAGATCCCCAAAACTGCAGTTGTGCTGACAGAGAAGCATAGAGCTGTGCAGGCTAGAGCCATGCCCAGAGGATCTTCAAAGGACAAGAAGGTCAATCTCTTGGGCAGGCAATAGTTTCTCTCAGGGTTTGGGTACTCTTGACTTGAGCAAGGGATACACACCTGCTGATCTGAGGGGAGGAAGTGAATCAACATTTAAGCTTTTACAATTATTTAGTCATTGCACATTTAATTCATGAGAGTGCTTTCCATTGATAAGTGTAGCCTGGCATATTCTGCTTTCTGATACTGCCAAGGAAGGAAATCTTTATAATTCCCATTTTTACTCTTTATCTTCTTTAATTAACAATAAACTTTCTGCTGAAGAATTTATCAATTTCTCTAGGGCAGTGAAATATATATTACTCATATTCAGATGCAGTAACACTGTCAAGCAATCCTTCAAATGCTTTTTTATATACTGTGAGTTTCTAAGTATGTATACAATACAAAGTACTTTGATCACTTCCATGTATAAAAATATACTTCATTAATTCCACCATTGTGCCATTGTGGGTTCTTCTCAATTTTCTTGTTACTCACAGTTTTAATGGATATTTGTTACCCCACTTCTATATAATTTTTCTAAGGTAACATGGGAATAAGTTATATCTGACCTCCATAGACTATGGAGCAATTCTGATTTGGCAGTAAATATACAACACTTGCATCAACAAAGAGCAGCTATCTGCTCAGATCAACTAGTACCTATCTCAGATGTGGAAGTTGCAAATAAATTTCTATAGTCTTTGACATCCTTTGACTCAGGACAGGACTCTTAATATTTCATTATTAATTCCAAAATAATCCTGGGAATTGTTCTAATTTTCAGTCTTGTTCTTTCAGTAATATTCTGAAGACTGAAAAATGACCTACATGTCATATAATAGTGCCATAAATCTATAAATATTAAATCAAAAAGGGAGAATGACACAGCCATATTCACTGAAATTGTTGAGAGTCATGAAGCCAGCACAGTTGCTTGACACAATCCCAGATTGTTAGGATCACTGTTATTCTATATCTAACTCTTTTTCCATGTGTTGTATTACAGGGGACTTTCTGCAATATGATTCAATTTCTGTTTGTTTGTTTGTTTGTTTTTCCTACACAAGAGTTATGTTTGAGTCTTTTTTATGAAAAGCCTAAACTTAACTATATCTGTCCACTGTTTGGAAATCTTCTATAGGCCCTGGAGATCATTAAGCACAGACAAACAGATAGAGAGATGAGGCCATCATTTCAGGAGTTTTCTTGGGCTATATGCCCCTAAACAGTATATTGGTGCAGGGTAAACAAAGACAATATGCAAACCCTGAGAAGCCAAGAGATTTGTGTTAAAATTTATATTTCTTTTATTATAGGCTGAGAACTCCCTGTAAATGTTGTTTAAAGATATGAGGCAATGGAGCATACATTCCTGATGAAATAAAATTTAATAAATAAGAATTGACTAAAATAGACTAAATCTAATTTATAGCATAGATGATGATACATTTAGTAAAAGGAGTTGTTTATTATTATTTTCTATTCATAAAAGACAAGTTCATGTATTTTCTGTATCTCTGGACTGCAATCAGACTGCAATCATTCTGCAAACACTGCCAGCCTAAAAGCAGGCTGTAATATAGTAAATGTGTTTTCTTTTAAGGAGACATCCTTTGGATTCCTTAAAGTAGAGTTATTGAGCTAACAATAATATCTGTTCCTTTTGTATTTTTTAAATTGCAACTGAACTTGTAACCCTGGATATGTAATTGAAAAAAATCATACACCCACTCTGAATCACTTGTGTAATCATTAGTCTGTGTTTGTACTGTGAAACTTGTATAGAGAAGTGCCTTGTGAGGACATCCTTTGTTAGAGCATCTGTAAGATATCTTAAGAGAACATCCTTATGGTATCTTGCAGGTACAATATTTAACCCATGAAAGCACTCTTCCTATTTCCTGCAGCAGTAGATTAACCTTCCCCCTTTCCTGCCTTCTCCCTATATAAGTTGGGTAAAAATTTTTAATAAACAGAAGCCTTGATCAGATGAACAGACTTGGCTTTCATTTCTTGCTTCTCTTGTTCCTTTTCCCCCATTCCTTCCAATCTATCCACCTTAGGAACCCCATTGAAGCCCTGAGGGTCAGGGCAATCAAAGAAATAAAGTAATCAAAGATTTTCTATAATTCAATGAAAATGAAGACACAACATGCCCAAACTTATGGGACACAATGAAAGCAGTGCTTACAAGAAAGTTGATAGCACTCGGTGCTTCTTAAGGAAATTTGAGACATCTCATACAAGCAATCTAAGGTCACACCTGAAAGACCTAGAAACAAAACAACAAAAAAGATATAGACACACTGAAGAGGAGTAGATGGCTGGAAATAATCAAACTCAGTGCTAAAATCAATATACTAAAACCAAAGTGATTAAAAGAGCCAACAAAACCATTTTTTTACTTCTTTGAGAGAATCAACAGCATAGACAAGCCCTGAAACAAAGTAACAAAAGGCAGAAAGACAGTACTGAAATGAACAAAGTTGAAAATGAAAAGGGGACATAAGGACAGACACAAAGGAAATAAAAAAGAATCTTTAAGTGGTACTTCAAAAGCCTATACTTTACAAAAACTTTATATAGAATGCACAATTTTCTTGATAGATTCCACTTACCAAAGTGAAATCAAGATCAAGTAAATAAATTAAATAGGCCTATCTCCCCTAAGTAAATAAAAAAAGATATAGACACACTGAAGAGGAGTAGATGGCTGGAAATAATCAAACTCAGTGCTAAAATCAATATACTAAAACCAAAATGATTCAAAGAGCCAACAAAACCATTTTTTGATTTCTTTGAGAAAATCAACAGCATAGACAAGCCTTATAAAATTGCCTAAGGGTTGGCCTTTTTCAGTTTAATAAATAATAATAGATTCTCATCATTATAATAATGCTTCTTCCTTATGACTTTTTATTTTTTAATAAAATTTTTCATTTTTAAAATAACACATTTACCTCACTATACCTCTTTGTTCTTCTTTCCAGACCTTCTCCTGGACCCACCTTATATTTAGTGTCTCTCAAATTCATGGACTCTTTCTCATTAAATGTTGTATTTGTGTCTTTGTCTTTTTATTCATAAATACTAATTGCTCATTCCATGTGATGTTACATGTATATGTTATCACATGGATGACAATAACCTTAAACAGGCAGCCATACTTTCATTTATGAAGACTGGCTTTTTCTGCTATTGTTGGTACTTGAAATGTCAACTTTTAAGTGTTTTAAATGCAGTTCCATTTCTTGTGTATTGAGGAAACAATTACACATCTACTTTTCCCGGAGTTACTTTCAGGCACCGATCATTACATTTGTTTATTACAGAAATATAATTCAATCTTGAACAACTGGATATCTCACATTCAATGGGTAGCCTAAAGCAAGTATCACTGCAAGAGTTGAGATGGCCATTTCATGAACCAAAAGGAAGAATTTTTAAGTAGGTTGATTTTGACACAATAGCAAGAGAACTGCCACTCAAACCTTCACACATCGTGTGGAATCAGCAGTGGTTACTAATGGATTCAGGGATGAGTGAAAGAGACATAGAGAAGAGCACTACATTATGATACCATGGTCACTTCTTAGCTTTCTGATTCTACATTCCCAAGCATGTAAGATATTAACATATAACATATAATATATATCTTTGAGAAAAGATATTATTTTTATACCTGTCTGGTTGGAAATGTGCTGCTCTGGACAAAATACACAAGAAAAACAGCAGATAGGTCTCTCTTCTTGTGGAACTTTCAAGAATCCTGGACCACAGCTCTGTGAACATACAGATTGAGGAATCTGAGGGAAACACAGAAAAACTGGTAGTAATATTGTACATTAATTTAAAATAATTTAGGCTAAATAACTTAAATTCATATATCTTATGGAAATTCTATGGGTTTATGAGGAAATCAGAGTGTTTAATACAAGAGTGTAGAATGGAAATTTGAAGTTAGCACACTTTCCAATGCTAAATGTTCAACATCCTTTTATGGTGACTAATCTGTGACTCACTTCTTCCTAGCCTTTGTGAAATGTGTACAATGTCCATATATTTTCTCCTGTGAGGCAGCAAGCCAGAACTCATTTTTCATATGAATTATGAAACAGTTGGATTGTCAGACAGAAACCCAGTCCATCTTTCCTCATCTATTTCTACCTTTACATTTCCAATCATGTAGTAATACCCATGCACTCTGATTCAGCTGCAAAAGGAAGTTTACTTTTCTCATGAAAGATGGTTTGGCCATTGGTGAATTATGATCTATTACTGTGACTTTTACCTTTAATTCCCAATGCTAGGAATACTTCTTTCTTTTTAAATATTAGTTACACTGTTACATAGGATTTTCACCAGTTGCACATTAGTTAATCACATTAACTACTAAACTAGCACAACTTTAGTTTGTTATATGTTAAAAATTGTGTAGGACAGGAACAAACATTTCTATCTATTCTTAGACCTCTTTTTTGCCTTTATTTGGATTCATTTTCTATCTCATAAATTTTAATATATTAACAGGAATATACTTCTGGATAACTGGCTCAGCAGTTAAGAGCTCATACTTTTCTTGCAGAGAAATATAAGTTCAGTTCCTGGCACACATATCTGGCAGCTCATATACATTTGTTACAGAAAAGTGTTCTATCAAAATCCATAGTTTATTTTCTGTTCACGCTAATTCACAAATGTGCAAAATTATTGAGATGCTTGAGTATGAGTTGTATAAATGGAAGGACGCTTGAGCATGATCATGCATGTATAATAAATATGTCAATATGTACATACATTTGTATGCATGTGTATGTACACATAAACCACACACCTACACACCTATATAACCATGAACACTCATTCATTAACTGCAGCATGAATGAACACACATTTAAATTTACTTCATCTAATTGAATCTGCAGGAAGTAGTTAAGTAGTGGTTTATTTCTGAAAATAATCAAATTGGACTGAAGAGATGATTTAGCATTTAACATTCTTGTCACATGAACATGAATACCTGAACTGATCATCCTGAAGGGATTGAAAGAAAAGTTGGGTGTAGAATATATTCCTGTAATAGAAATTTTGTGGTCATGAAGACAGTGAGAAATTCAAGGATATGCTTTCCACTGAATACAGCAAGACCATAAGCATAGGTTTCAGAGAGATAACCGGTTTAAAAATAAAAGGGAGAGCAACAGAGGAAGATAACCAGTGTTGAGTGTGGCCCTAACAAGTACATGTGCTCAGTCACACACAAGCTCACAATCACAATAGAGCTAAGAATATAGAATATAATAATAATTTTAAATTTTCAAAGAGACATCATACAATCAGGGAGGCAAGACACATACCTAAACACAATAAAGGCAATATACAGCAAGCCAATAACCAACATCAAGTTAAATGCACAAAAACTTCAAGCATTCCTGCTAAAATTAGGGACAAGACCAGGCTGCCAATTGCACCATATCTCTTCAATACAGTGCTTCAATTTCTACCTAGAGTGATAAAACAAGAGATCAAAGGGATATAAAACAAGAAGAGAAGAACTGAAAGTATCATTCTTTGAAGATGATAAGTGACCCCCAAGATTCTACCAGTGAACTCCTACTGCTACTAAACAATTTCAGTGAAGTGTCTGGATATAAAATTATTTCAAAAAATTCAATAGACTTTCTGTACACAAGCAACAATAAGGCTGAGAAAGAAAGTAGGTGAACACACACACACACTTCACAAAGAGCCACAAATACTATAAAATATCTTGGGGTAACACCAACCAAGCAATTGAAAGACCTGTGTGACAAGAACTTCAAGTCTTTGAAATAATAAACTGAAGATTTTGGAAGATGGAAAGAACTCCCATGATCATAGATTGTTAGGATTAACATACTAAAAATGGTCATCCTGCCAAAAGCCATCCTCAGATTAAATGCAATTCCCATTAAATTCCAACACAGTTCTTTACAGACCTGGAAAGTTCAACCATTAACTTCATATGGAAAAATAAAAGACCCAGGATAGCCAAAAACATTCTGTATAATAAAAACTTCTGGCAGTATCAACATTCCTGATTCAAGCTATACTACATAGTAATAGAAATAAAACCTGCATGGTATTGGCACAGAAACAGACAGGTTGATCAGCCGAACCAAATTGAAGGTCTAACTAGATGTCTGCATGTAGAAAATGCAAATAGACCTGTATGTATCATCCTGCACATACTCAAGTCCAAGTGGATCAAAGACATTGAAGTAAAACCAGAGACTCTAAATCTATTAGAAGATAAAATGGAGGAAAAGCCTGGAACTCATTAGCATAGCAGACAATAGAATGACAATAGAACAAGCTCTGAGATCAACAATTAATAAGTGGGATCTCATGAAACTATAAAGCTTCTGTAAACCAAAGAAATCAAAGAACAAAACAGCAGCTTACAGATTGGGAAAAGATCTTTACCAACCCTACATCACAGAGAGGGCTGATATCCAAAATACACAAAGAACTTAAGAAATCAAACATCAGCATATCAAATAATCCAATTAAAACATGAGGTACAAAGGTAAACTGAGAATTCACAGCAGGAATCACAAATGGCTGAGGAGCACTTAAATTCTCAATGTCTTTACCCATCAGAGAATTGCAAATCAAAATGACTTTAAGATTCAATTTTACTCCTGTCAGAATGGCTAAGATCAAAAACTCATGTGATAACACATGCTGGCAAGGATGTGGAGAAAGGGGAACACTCCTGCGTTGCTGATGGGTGTGGAAATTTACACACCTCTCTGGAAATCAAGCGGGCAATTTCTCAGAAAACTGGGAATAGTTCTACCTCAAGACCCTGATATACCACTCCTGGGCATTTACCCAAAATATGCTCTACCATACAACAAGGACATTTGCTCAGCTATGTTTATACAGGGTATATTTTTAATAACCAGAAACTGGAAACAATTTAGATGTCCCTCAGCCAAAGAGTGGGTAAAGAGATTGTGCTACATTTACACGATGGAACTGTACACAGCTGTTAAAAACAAGGAAATCATGAAATTTGCAGGCAAATGGTGGGAACTAGAAAAGATCATCCTGAGTGAGGTAATCCAGAAGCAGAAAGACACATGTGGTATATATTCACTTACAAGAGGATATTAGACCTATAGTACAGGATAAACCTACCACGATCTGTTGGAAGCCATTGCTCTGGTAGCTGCTTTGATATTTAAATCTCAACAGGAAGACTGCTTTTACCAGGCCTTCACTGAAGCCAGGGAAGAATTTGCAAGTCCATCTCCCTTTGTTTGTGACAGCAGGTGGGAGAGCTTTTCAAAATCACACCTATTGTTTCACCTCCTCATAAATTTAACCCATTTTTCTGAGCTGTTTTTACTCTGGCTTAAAAGCTCTCTGCAATAAAGTCAGGCTGCTGGCTGGTCGAGTCTAATATCTCCACTGGAGCCTCTTGGAAAAGGCCCATGTGTGTTGTGTGTTAGTTTTTTAATTTTAATCCTCACTCCCAACTCAAGAACCGTTCAACTCTGCTGGCGGGCTCCGGCAACAATCCACAGACACGAAGAAGATAAGTAAGAAGGAAGGTCTAAGGGAGAGTGCTGGAATGTCACTCAGAAGGGGACATAGATTAGACAGCAGAAGTGGATAAAGAGGAGGGACTGGATAAGAGATGTAATTGGGAGAGAAACAAGAGTTGGGATCAGATGTAGGGACAATGTCAGTGGGAGGTTCTAGGGCTGGGAACAAGAAGGGAAACTAAGGTAATATATTTGTCAAGATGGAGGTCGGTGGGAGGATGTGGGTGTTCCTATAACTGAGACCCCTAACAGGGAGAGACGTGAAGCCTGAAGTGACCACCTCTTGGCCAGGCAGGACTAGTGGAGTGAGGGGAAATCAACCCATTAACAAAACCTTTGATCCAAAACTTACCCTGCCTACAGGAAGTGCAGGAATAAAGATTGAGGGAAAACTCCAAATAATAATTGACCCAACCTGAGACACACCACAACAGTAGAGAGTCTTACAGAACAGGTTTCTGGGAGGCTCCACCCTGTAGTTGGTTGATGATACTGGGACAAGCATGGGGTGGAGTTCTATCCATTTTGTGGAAGTGTTGGAAGGCCCTGGAAGGGACAGGAACTCCAAAATAAGACTAACAGAGACAACTAACTAAGAATCATGGGGGTTTACAGAGACTGATACATCAACTAAGGAGCATGTATGGTCTGGGCATTGGCCCTCTGCACATAGTTGGCCAATGAGTAGTTTGTTCTTCATATTTGTAGCCTGGCAAATGTAGTTGGAGGGGCGGAGGCTGTTTCAAACATGAACTCTATTGCCTCATTTTGGAGCACTTTCCCCTGGCAGGCTGGCTTGAACTGGCCTCAGTGGATGAGATATGGTCAGTTATGATGTGACTTGATGTGTTGGAGAGGGTTGATATGGTGGGAGGGGAGATCATTTTTTTTTCTGGGGGAAAGAGAGTAGGAGAGAGGAAAAGGAGGAGAGGGGAAGCTGAGAGGTGAGGCAAGAGGAACCATTTTGGGGGATGTAAAGAAAGTGAACTGAAATTTAAAAACATTTATTTAAAAATATCTAAAAGACATCACACAATTAATTTTAGTAATCCTTTACAAATATTCTCTACAAATTAAATATTGAAAACTTCCAGACCTGATTGAAGTTGCTTGGCCATTTAATCAGAACTTCATTGATGAAAAAGCCTTGATCTTGTGGACTCTTGAAGACAAACTCTCCCACTTTAACTAGTAATGAAATGTGCTGAGTATGTTCCACAAAATTTTGTATATCATACGTTTCCATAATTTTCTTGTTCTCATCGAAGCTTATTTCATCTCCAGCAGCATTTGTCACTTTAATTTTACTCAGAAATGGATGCAGCTGAAGAGAGACATCATTTGATATGAGTGGCCCATACAAATTACTGTTTGATGACCTTTAAGAGAAATCCATTCTCTCTCTCTCTCTCTCTCTCTCTCTCTCTCTCTCTCTCTCTCTCTCTCTCTCTTTCTCTCTCTAACATAGCTTTGTTTTTGAAGAGGCTTAGTTTGTTTAGGTGTCCCCCCACACTTGTTTTAGTGAGATGAAAAGTTCTCCCCATGAAAGTAATACAAGAGCTACTGAACACAAAGAGAAATATCTAAGGTATGGAACATGTGGAGCATGTTCTTAGAGTAAACAAGGCCCTGTAACTTTCCCCAGCACCAGCAAAATATTTCTAATTAGAAAATATAATTTTTTTAGAGAAAATCAGTGGATTCATATGTCTTAAGATATGTCTTTTCTGATGCCACACAATGAATATGAGTGTATTTCAATTTGGTAAATTGGTATACATGTATATGAGATTACAATGAGATAATATTATTAGGAGTTTATGCAAAACTCCAGATTCATTTAAAAATGTACAATAAATATGTGCAAACTTTATGTCAGTTATAATTCAGGAAACTGAAAAGAGACCCACTACCTGCCTTCATTTCTCGTTGGTTTGTTTTCTGTCACAACATTTGACTTTCAGCTTTGATATGAACACTATCTGGTACAATGTTCACTACAAATGTGTCTGGTGCCTCTGGAGGCCAGAAGACGGTACTGCCCAGAGTAGAGTTACAGATAGTTGTAAGCTTTTATCTAGATAACAGGAATTGTGGGTCTTTAAATAGCACAAAGTACTTCTAAACACTGAGCCACTTCAGGCCCCCTACATATGTGTTATTTTTGTTTTTGTTTATTGCCTACAAGTATGTACACATGTACACAAAGTACATATCTGACTCCTGCAGAAAGCAAAAGAGTGTGTCAGATTCCATGGAGCTGAAATTAAGACAGTTGTGAGCCACCATATGTGTGCTGACAACCAAACTCAGGGACCCTGTATGAGAAGCACATGCTTATACTTGCTGAATCATGCCCCTAGCGTGATTTAATTCCATATTTAACAAATTAAACAGGTTAATGTTTCAAATTATGATGTTCAATATTTTGTTACCTAATTCCTACTCATATTATAGAACTGTTGCTTAGGTACTCTGTTATCTAGAGAAGGCTTATACAAACTTACCTAATATCACATCTCTGGTAGACCATGTTCAGAAACCGTGACAATGTCTATGTTAAATATTATTGCTTTCCATAATACTCAAGATTACATAGTACACGATACATTCAGAATTTATTTTTTGTTCATCTGTCTTTGATAGAATTTAAAGTTAAATTTACTTGTTCAACAGTCTTCTTAATGATACCCTATTTGAAGGTGATCATCAAGGCTCGTATGTGTGTGGATGATTCCTGTTTATATCTTTTTGGTTTAAAACCTAAACACATCCATTTATCTCTAATGCATGGAGATATAGTCTCAGCTTATTAACTGGTTTATGCTCTAACCTTTAAGATGGAAGCACTGTTTGGTTTTAACTTCATTTTATGCAATTAAGAATAAAGAACTTGTACAAGCAATTACTTTTCAGTTACTCATGACTCTAGAACAGGGAATTTATTTTCCATGAAAGGTTCTTCTTATAGTCTTGTATTATTAACCTAAATTTCATTTTATGTGAAAAAGCAGCTTTGGATGTGGTCACTATGTCTATACCTCATGGAACTTGGCATATTCCATGAAAGCACATAAATTTTAATATTAAACTTGCTTTATCTTTACATGGATTACATTTATATGTTACAGAATTTCATCTCAAACTATGAAAGTATTTGTTAAAAGACATTCAAACTTACTGTCTTCAAGTCAGTGCTTTCAGTCCCAAAATCATATAAGATAATTACAGATGTATACACATACACTGTGACAGAAGCTTTTCCATTTTAACTTATACTTTTAATTATAAAATGAGAAAAACGTTTTAATGGCTTGACCACAGTAATTACTTAGTAATAATGTTAGATCCTGAGCTTCCCTTGCATATGAGTGAGACTTACCTGCAATGGTAGAAGCCAGTCTGTGTTTCTGTCTTCGGTAGATCCCATTTCAGTTTTGTTCAATAGCAGTTTATGGAGTGCATGGGCCATGGAATACATTGCATTCCATATGGAATAGCTGGACTCAGAAATGGTCATCAGATCAATTTTTTTGTGATTAATCTTTAGGGAAATATTCGCTGGGCAGGGATTAAGAGATTTACATGGCAAAGAAGGAAGTGAACAAAGAAAATTGTCAATCCAGAATTTAGAGAAATAAAAATCTCCTCGGTATCTGGAGGGTGTAAGATCCTCAAGAAAGTTCTTGAAACCAGGGATAGTTCTCTTCTTTGAAAATGATACACTTCCTCTGAAAAAGTATATCAAATAATACTCATCTGCTGCAGAATCTAAATGTATTAAGTGTTGCTTTGCCATGATCCACACCTTCCCTCTGGCTAAAAATATTCTATTATTAAGGCAGAATATCAACAAGTCATCTATATCACCATAGAATACCTGTACATTCACTTGTGTATGTTGGTTCAGGTCCACCAAACCAGCAATATTTTTTAACCCTAGCTTCCAATAAGCAGGGATTTTTTGTGTAAAAGCCACACAGATATCTTCTGTTGCCATTTCTGCTTTCAGGTGAGAGAGTAACTCTTTTCCATTCAGATCATCAACCACAAAAAGCCCCACCCAATTCCAGCCAAAGCACAGCAATAAAGAGATCACACCATGGATTAGGCCTCTGTCTTTAGGAGACATCTGATAAAGGGATGGGAATGTAACTTTGTCACTTAGCTCGGCATTAAAAGGTCCATATGTGACCTGAAGAAACACAGGAACAAAAGTGATTCTGATGTTCTATGTATTTGGGGCCATCACCTTAAGAGAGGAAATAGGTTCATTCTTCACATATGAATTGTTTAACTGAGTGATAACAATCAGAGCCACACTGTGGGTTTTGTGATCTTGATTATTCCCTACCCTTACACTCACCCAATGTTTTCTTTGTTTATACTAATGCCTTTTGATGGATGCTTTGCTTCAGTATAGGCTGGCAATAGTCAGTATTTGGAATATACCTATGTAGATATTCTTTGCTCTCTGAGGTGTATTATCCTGAATGATATCATAAAAATTCCTTGAAAATTTTTCATTTGAGGATTGTTGCAAATTTAGTAACATGTCCTGTACTTTTTATTTTCTTATGTCAGATATTGACCATTCTATGTATTATGAGATATTTATATGCAAGATTTGGCACTTAGGTGTTGTAAAATTTGACTTGTGAGCAAATACAGCCTCAGTATTCACAGAACATCTTGCCAGCATTTAGAGATAGAATCACGAGTATTATTAAGTTATCTGCTTTGAAATTATCAGAATATACTGCTCATGTCCTGCTCATGCTTTTCACCACACTCTTTCCCCTACTAATCATTGCCATACTAAGGTAATTCATTCAATGATTTTGAAATCTGTCTAAAGTAAACAATTGTTTGTTTTCTTTTGGTCAGGTTTCCTAAGTGACTGTGAACAAAAATACTTTCCTAACTTACTTGTGGGACTTTGTAGAGCTCCAAAAGTGTTCCAATAGCAGCAGAAAATTCTGGCCAGGTTCCTGAAATGATTCCTAGAGCTTTGTGTTTTGTTTTGCATTTGTAATTAGGGATATGATCACTCCTCCCAGACAAGAACATCAGAGGGCCCTCCAGGGTTCTTTTGTTAGAATTAAAGGAATTGTAGACATGGAAACCCATGGTTATATTAGGAAGCAATTGTTTGTCCTTATTGATCTCCTCCATGGCAAAGTATACAGTCAGCAAAATTTGATAGTTTTTCCATTTCATTCTAAACACATAGGGATAGAGCGATGAGTATAGTCAGTCAATTTTTTTTCCAGAAATTCTTTATCAAATTCAGAAACTTAGAGGTCTTAGGCCATGACTTTTCCTGTGACATTTGAAGCTTTTGTGAATGAGCCCAGACAACTTAGGAACATCATAGAATGGCTCCTAAAACCTAAGAAATTAAACTGCATCTAGTAATAGTTTTTTTTTTCTGTGCATTGTCACTTGTCTATGTCGTATGACTGCTGAATATATAGGTGCTGATGATCTTTCTGTTTGTGGAGGCATTGGGGTATGGAAGAGTTACTAAGGTGTTCACTAGGAATATGATTAACCACTTCATGTCCTTTTATTTTGAAATGATTTAATTTTATACTCACTTAAAAATTTTAACAAGTTTGTATGCACTCTTACTGTTAAAGTATCTCTTTGGTGGATAGGCAGATGCCCAGGCATTTAAGCACACAGACCCCTTTGAGTAAAAGCTAGTATCAGTTCTCAGTGCCCACTGGGAAGCCTTGGATCCATGTGTAGCTCTAGGTCATAAGATCCTTTCTGGCATCTTTGGGCACCAGCATACCTGGGCATTCACACATATACAAGAAGGTAAGCACTCAAGACATGAAATAAAAATAAATAAACCTGTGTAAAATAGTGTTCTAGGGCCCTGAGAAATGACTGATATGTTATGACTACTTGCTGCTCTTGTGGAGGACCCTGATTCAAGTCCCAGTAGCCAGTTTTAGGTTCCAAAAATATGTACCACCACTTCTAGGGTATCCACATCCTTCACTGGCCTTTGAAGTAACCATGCACACACAGACATGTAGGCAAAACACATGTAAATCTAATGTAAAAATTAATTTTCTTTACAAAATGTAAATAGTAATAACTAAAGAAAAGGTATTTCATGAAGCTTGCAAATTAAATAAAGAATTAGAGTTTCCTAGGTAAGGCAGTGAAAGAAAAAAGTAAGTTATACTAGCATATAAAAGAGAGGAAAACCCCAAGCATTTTAAGACAGTACAAAAGTGCTCTCAAGGGGAGGTGGTGTAACTTTGTTGCAGGTTGGTTGGCTGAACGTCCTTGGGAGGAGGTGTAACTTTGTTGCACATAGGTGGGCTGAACTTTCTCACTCATGGCCTTCAGTGTTTAGGGAAGGGACTTCAGAAGCTTCTTTCAAAACCTGTGGTAGATAAGAGTCTGGGTAACCCTTACAGAGGGAGCTTAACAGAAATCATGAGTCTATAGGCCACTAGGTTCTACTGAAGGAACGATTCTGCTTTCAGCCCTACCATCACTGGGAAGAAACACCATTTGGTTGTACTGCATTAATCTGAGATATATGGCCAGATGCTATGTTAAGAGAGAATCTATTGGTCAACACCAGGCAATGAGGAACAACTGAGAGAAAGAAAATTAGTCTTTCCCAGGGATTATCCCAAAGTAATATTGAACTGTATGATTGTATACATGTATCAATGAGAACTCCTGGAAACAGCTGTGTCTGCAAAGACTGGCTATAAAAACTTTAATGATATGGAGAGATTGGAATGTAGTAGCTCTGGGGCCTCATTACCATAGTCCAGACTACCTGACACATCCTGAGTCGCCGTTTCTTGGACACCTCTAATGTTGAGATGATCTCTTACAGACAGTGAACAAAATCATTTTGGAATTCAGTAACCCAGAACACCACTGGCTTCTGCCTCTCTAAAAGACAAGAATTACATCATACAGCATCTTAGGCCTGTATGATAAATTTCTCCATCTTGCTGTCTACCTCCTCTCTGATGTTTCCAGTGATATATTGGACTTATAGCTGTCTTTATTCACTTACTATGAAAAATGCATGAATCTACTTCCATATTGAAACATGGGATTTGGGATGACTTTAATTGTGTTCCCAGACTCTCAAATTTATTCAACAATAAATTCGTTCTCCATTTTTTCCATTTGAGCTGAGTGCTGATGTTTTTCCAATCACATAAAAGTAATTCTAAAGAGTAAACAATTGATTCAGTTGGTTATATCCATATACTCATTCATGTATATATGTGTGACAGGAACTCCACATGAAGATTATCAGGGCCAATGCAACAGGGCCCAGAGGGTTCTACAGTGTCTGAAGCACCACCAAGGACAATGCATGGTTTGAACTTAGGTCCTCTACATATAAGTAGTTGAAGGGATGATTAGGCTTCATGTGGGTCCAGTAGTTAGGGAAGAGGAAGATAACTCCGACATGCAATATGTTTTCTGATTGTTGATCACTTTCCCCTGATTGTGCTACCCTAACAGACCACAGGGGATGGAGACAACTCACTTACCCTAAGACTACAGGAGCTGCAGTGTGTATTTATGGGAAAAGATAGGGGAGGGGGATGTGGGAGAGAGGGTGGAATTGGGAGTAAAGAAGGGTGCAACATATTACTAAGATGTGAATTGATTTAATTAGTAAAAATATTCAAGTGAAAAGGTATGGTAATAAATGAGATGCTCCTCCTCAAATCCCAGAGAGCTCTGTCAAATATGGAATTAATTTAATGAAAAAGGCTTTCTCTGACAGACATCTGGAGTCATTAGCTATGCCTATCCACAAATAAAATGGACAGAAATGGCCTTTTCTTTGATCATATTTTAACTGCGGTAATGCTGAAAACTGAACAATGAATTGCCACATGTTTCTCCCACCAGTTTGTCCCTGCCCAACCTATGGAAATTGTAGAGTTAAATGCCATACTCTGCCTGGCTAGGGTAGGTGAATTTTCCCAAGTGCCTCCTTCATAAAAAAATCTTTCAGGCCTCATGAGTCTGGTGTTTGGAGGCCGATGATGCCCTGTGTGGCAGTTGAAGCCTTAATGTTGTTTGGTGTGGCATCAAAAGACTGCCAAACTCTGATGGCTATGAAGTCTTTGAGATTGCCATGGAGGATCTCCGACTGGGTGCCAGGGATCTGTTAAGTCTCTGTCATTTTGACAGATATAAAAGAAATTTGGATTATACTGCCTGCTCAAATTTCTCTCAGATCTCTTGACATGTTGACAGTATGGCTAGTCTTGTCATAGTTACAAAATCAAACTTTTTAATGTCCTTTCATTCCTGCTGAAGATATACCTCAATGCTTCTCATTGTGCTGAAATCTTATCTGCCATTACACATTCAGAGAGAGGAAAGGCTGTTCATTTTGTAGCCCAGAACCATCCTTTTTGGTACCCCAGCTTTAGCTCTAAAGCATGAGTCTAACCCAGCTGTTTACATACACTTGCTTTTCCTAAAGTGAGGATTTCAGAATAGATTACAGATTGTGGACATGTTAATATATTTAAAATTTTATTTCTTTGTGTAAACTACTTCAAGGAATTAAGACTAGATCCACCTATCACAGGACAAACAGAATCTAGATTAAGACTTCTGTCAATTAACAATTCAGTCTTTTCTGTCTCTTGTCTATCTCTGAGGATTGGCTCTTTCCTTCCTCCTGTGTTGGAATTCCTTCTCTCTCCAGCGGCAGTGAGCTACTGAACTATGGTTTCTCCATCTTGTGAAAGCATTCCTAAGAGTCCCTTACTTCCAAAATAAATTAGGAATTCTAGTGTGTCTGTTTTTCTATTTAAGTACTCCATAACAATACAAGTACCAGGACCACAGGCTTGTATGTTTGTTTCCTGCTCAGAGAGGAAATATGTATTGAGGTTTCAATAAGGTACTTTTCATCAAAGGACCACACTAATCCCAAAATTGATGTTCAGATGAACATGTGTACCATTTATAGTATCAACTAAACAATAGAAATATGAAAAAGCCTAATGACTCCTCTACAGTATCATAAATAACCAACAACCTAACTCACAGTTTATCAGAGAGATAAAGTGGCAGATGAATACTTCAGAAAGTAAAGAGATGAACAACAGAAAAGAAGACAGAATCAAGCAATGAATTCAACTGGGCATTGAGACAAGAATCAACAGTTTCCAGGAGAACTTCGATGAGGGATAGAATAAACAGCAATACACAGACAATGCTCAGTACCATGTAAAATAAATCCTAAGATAAAACTGATATTCTGAAGGAGGAGAAAGACAGAAAGGTTGGAAATGAAAATCATAGAGCTTCCAATCAAATCACAGAACACTGGGTTTCCAGCAGATCTAAGTAGAAGACAGAATATGGGCATGAAACACACGAATTTCAGAACACTATATTACAATGTCAATGATAAATAAATAAGTAATGATTATGACCACAGCGTCTAAACTCTGAGATACTTTAAAGATACTAAAGCCAGAATATGAGAAACATGAGATCCTAAGAGTTGTACTGAAGACATAGGGATATTCAAGTTCAATTTAGCAGAACTCTCCAAGTCTCTGGAAAGAAACAGATATTCAAACATAAGATCTTTAGATGGCTAAATAGACCTGAGAAGAATGGAAACTTATCAGGACATATTAGAGTCAGTGTGTTATTAATATATAAGCCTGACCATGGAATCACACCATGGATCAGACACAAAAGTTAGGTTTTTCCTATCCCTGATTTATTTCTGGCTGGAAACATAACACAGAGAAGTGTAAATGTTTGCAATGCACAATGAAGCAGAAAAAAAATGTGAAACTGTTTTTCACATTGTCCTCTATCTAGTTCATTATTCTCAATGGAATTACATGTGTTTAGCAGGTCATGTACTGTCTTTTAACCAGAACAACCATAGCACATTCAAGCAAGTACTCACAGATCGGCATTCCATAGTTGACTTGGTTTTCTGTCAAAAACATTCCGGACTTTATAATGTAGGTCAAGTGGGATGGAAATGGGAATAAATGTAGCAAGGTTAACGTCTGCCTCCATGTAGTTGTTGGGCCCCCAGTAATAACCACAACTGAGCAGAGGCATCCTCATTGATGTAAACAAAGGTTTCAGGAGGAGGCTGAGACAAAGCAAAGGAAGGGACATGTCAGACTCTTCACTATGCAGAGACAGTCCCCTGCATTGAGGCTGATCCAAGGAGATTCTTGGCTTAGGTCCTGTAACAGGCTCAGACCTCAGCAGTGTTAGAGAAGACTTTGTATGCTACAGCTGCTTCCTACTGTTGCTTCAGGCTCTTAGTCTGTGCATACCCAAAGTTTTACATGACAGGTCAGTACAAACACTGTAGCAAAGTCCAGACAACTGAGGGTCATAGTACTGAGATATTTCTGTCACTGTAGCCAGACTTGCTCTGAATTTGCTGTCTTTTTGTTGTTCTATTTCCCTGTCATCCATGTACTCTTGGAATCCCATAGCCCTGGGGCTCTACACCTGGTTCCTCCAGGTGAAAAACATGTTTGGTTCTTTCTTTCTTCTACAACCTGTATGATTTCATCATGGTCCACAGTGACTTTGGAGAACACCAGGGTCTGAGACAAAATTGTAGGTCATAAAAAAAAAAACAAAAACAGCTTGTTTGTTTTGGATTGCTGTTGTGAAGGGTACTTTGAACATTTGATTTCCTTTAGTAAGGGGAGCAGGGGCAGTCACTCTTTGATCACTTTGCTACCTCTTTGATCACTTCTTTCAGTCAAAGTGGCTAAACTAAGCAACAGGGAAAGTAGATCCCGACAATTTTGATGAGACTTGATAGGCTACAGTAAGATAGTAGAGGAGGAGGACATCCCTTATCAGTGGACTAGAATAGGGACATTGGTGTGGGGGCTGGAGAGGGAGAGAATTCATTCATATTTTGACATGGGGTTTTGACCAAGAAAGTAAATACTAGTGACTCAGCCTTATGCAGGACACCTGGGTTCAGGGTTCTCAACTCAGCTTTTGTATTCAGATTTCCTCCTGGAAGTCTGGCACCAAATTCAGAATTATACAGGACCAAAAGAGGGGGCAAGCTGCTCATAAGCAATTTAAATCAAGACAGACAACAAATTTATAAGTTGTATGCTTAGCTTAGATTATCAGCCACTTTCCTCTTTACATTCTTTCCTGATTAAAAGACAAACATTAATCACTTTAAGAATCAGGATAGGAGTAAGTTTTGAAGCCTGTGATTATGAACTCAGTTTTGAACCTGGCAACAGAAATCTTGATGTGGCTGGGCTCAGTCAACTATCTCATAACAACAACCAAAACGAAAAGTACTTCATCTCTATACTTTTCTAGTTTACTGTAATACTGTTTATCATAATTACTACTGATATAATTTCATGGTATTTTTACTATATACATTATTATAATGAGATATATACAATATAATGCAAATCAAAATTTGATATCTAACTTATGTAAACTCCATTCATGAAAACGCAGCCATGAAATTTCAAGAGCTAAAACTGCAAGAGGCTTTGAATGTAGGAAAGTGAAAAAATGATGTACTGTTAACTCTTATATATAAACAAACAAAATAATTAATTGATGCCTCCTATGTATAATCTTGCAATATTTGGTTATTGGAATTTAAAAATACATATACAGATTACACACATAAATCTATTTCTCTCTCTCTCTCTCTCTCTCTCTCTCTATATATATATCAATTCAGATATAGATAAATGTACCTATATAGTGAAATTTCTATGTAGGCACTAGCTTAATTTCTCTATATTCAGTGAGTTGTGTAAATGCTGTATTCAGCGATAGAGACTTGTAGTGAATTTATGGAGAGCAAATTATAATCTTGATAAAAGTGTGCATTGTTTAGACATTCTAATAAGACTCTTTTGTCCACCACCTCAAGTAGATATAACACATACTTCATTTGATGACAAATGACATGCTGTTGGGACTCTCTCGTATTATTTCATTTGGATCACCTTCAGATATGTATACATTTTAGGCAGCTTTTGCTGTATTAGGTTACTACAGTAATATTCAATTGACATTTCATCTTCACTGTCTCTCTTCATATTACTTTCCATAATGTCCTTTTCCCCACTTCCAACCGATTCTTCTTTATGAGCCCATCTTCCATCTATCAATAACTATTTTATTAACCTCTCCTAGGGAGATCTAGTTATTTGTTCTCAAACACTAGTCCCTTATTCTGTGTGTATCCTACATGGTTTTATGTGCTGTACATTGCTTATCATTCACTTTAAAAGTAATATTAACATGTGAGAAGATACGTGCCATATTTGTATTTTTGAACTTGTGTTACTATATACTCAGAATGATTTTTTTCTAGTTTGCTTGCAGATATGCATATTCTTTCGAATTTCATGATTTACTTTGTAAAATGA
This sequence comes from Meriones unguiculatus, assembly GCF_030254825.1. NCBI lineage: Eukaryota > Metazoa > Chordata > Mammalia > Rodentia > Muridae > Meriones > Meriones unguiculatus. The sequence continues at coordinate 813,202 of NW_026843581.1, read as the reverse complement.
CTGAGTACTGTTTTGTTGTATAAATGTCCACATTTTCTTTATCTATTCTTCTGTTATGGACATCTGGGTTTTATCCAATTTCTGGAAGTGTTGATTAAAGCAATCATAAACATGTTTGCATAAATGTCTCCATGGAAAGATGAAACATTCTTTGGATATATGCCCAAGAGTGGTATAGCTGGTTCTTGAGGCAGAACATTCTCCATATTGCTGAGGAAAAGCCACAAATATGTCCTTAGTGGCTATACATTTTTGTACTCCTACTAGCAATGTCTGAATATTCTTAGCCAATGTGACTCTCTTTAGACCATACCTGAAACTACTTTTGGTTTCCATTTCCCTGGTGACTATCGATCTTGCACATATCTTTAAATGTTTCTCAGCCATTTGAATTATTTCTTTAAGAATTCTCTTCTCATATCTTTTTCTATTTCTTTCTTCAGAGACTGAAGTTTTTTTTTTTCATACAAGTCTTTCACTTGTTTGGTTAGAGTTACATCAAGGTACTTTATGTCCTTTGTGGCTATTGTGAAGGGTGTTGTTTTCCCAATTTCTTTCTCAGCCCTTTTGTCTTCTGTATACAGGAGTGCTACTAATTTTTTTGAGTTGATTTTGTATCCGGGCACTTGGCTGAATAGATTTATCAGCTGTAGGTGTTCCCTGGGAAAATTTTTGGGGTCACTCAGGTCTACTACCATATATCATCTGCAAATTGTGACATGACATGAACTCATGGGCTGGCTCTTTGATCACCTCCATGTGAGGGGGTAGCAGCCTTACCAGTCCACAGAGGAAAACAATGAAGCCAGTCCTGATGAGCCTTGATAGACTTGTGTCAGATGGAAGAGGATGAAGTCCTACGATATCATTGGACTGGGGGAGGGGCATAGGAGAAGAAAAGGGAGGGTGGGATTGGGAGGGGATGGGGAGGGTGCTACACCTGGGATACAAAGTGAATAAACTGTAATTAATAATAGTAATAAAGAATTCTTTATTTAGAATTATATTGTGTATTATTCGTATTGTATATTTTCTTGATATCTAATTTTTCTTTTGACTTATTTATTCATTTGAATATTAGAATATATTTGGGTGTGTAGTTGGTGAACGTATTTTAGCTTTTTGTACACTTCTTCATTTTCAGAATGATGGCGGTCCTTTGTTATGAAGAAGATTTTCAGTTATCTGCTGTAATATTGAAGATGGTTTATCTTTATGCCTGGGCAAGGGCTAGGAAGATCTCCCCTACTCATTGACAACTAAGATTAATACAGCAAAACTCTCCATCATAAAAAAATGCAATCCTCATTGCAATCATTCAGTGCAATCTTCATCAAAATTCCAGACAATTCTGTTGTCAATTGTTGAAAGGACAATTGTTGCAAGGACAATTTTCAGCTTTAAATAGAAGCACAAACAAACCATGAAACCTAAAACAATCCTAAATAAGAACTGCAAGAGGGATCACCCATCCAAAGATTAAATTGAACTAAAAACTATAGTAGTAACAGCATGGTACTGGCAGAGTAACAAACACTTTGCTTGATGATGAGATGAAAAACCCATGCAGAAATCCAAATACCTATGGACAGTTAATATTTTTAAAATAAGAAATCTTGAAATAAACACTGGAAAAAAAGACAGCATCTTCATCACATTGTTGTGGTCAAACTAGAAGTGTGCACATAAAATAATTCAAAGGATCCTTATGTATCACTCTGAACAAAACTCACCAAAATAGATTAAAGAGCTCAGTAAAATCAAGAATCAGAGAATATGATGGATGAGAAATTAAGGAATAGCATTTTTCTCTAGTCATGAGAATGTCTTTTTCATGTTTTGGACTGTGTTGGTGAGGCTTATCACTTGAGTTTTTGTTAGACTTCTTCAGCCATTTTTTATTTCTAGATATATCTCAGTTTTTCATTTTATCGATTCCTTTTGTAATAAAATGTCTTCAACTATCTTCAGTGTTTTATTTCACTTTTTGTTTTCACAGACATCATTGAGGTTTTATATATATCCTGTGCTATATCCTTGATTTATCTTTGTTTTGAAATCATTGTCTTGTTCTGTGGCTATATTGAATTCCTCAGGGTCTCCTCTAGTAGGGTTGTGGTGATTTGCTGTCTTGGGTGTTAATGATTTTGATTTCACTCTGGTGTCTAGTTATCTGGGTTTGGGATAATTGTGATTCTAGTTGTTGCTATCTTCACTTGTCTATTTTAGGTTTATGATGTTTAATTTCTTCACTTCTGTTTCTCTCTCTGGATCTTAGGAAAGGATGTTGGCTGTTTATTGTCTTGTAGAGAATTCTTCTGAGTGTGTGCCTTGATAGATAGGTCATTAGGGATACTATCAAGAGAGTGTTCTGAGGTGTGGGTGATTACACTAAAAAATAATGATGCATAAAGATAGCCCTTACCTCAGAGTATAGGGCTGGAAAAGGTTTTGAAAGCAAATTGACCCAAAAAAACACAAGATGAAGTAGCCATTTTCATGTCTCAAAATAAGTTTTCAATCAAAATTAATCAAAAGAGATGGGGAAGAACACTTTATACTCACTAAAGGAAAAATCCACCACTACAACCATTCAATAATGAACATCTATGATGCAAATGTAAGGGTAGTGTCATTCATAAAAGAAATATTACTAAAGCTTAAATCACACATTGGATCTCACACATTAATAGTCAGAGACTTCAGCACAGACTTTCTCCAAAGGACAGATCAAGACAGAAAGTAAGTGGGGAAATAAATAAACTTACAGACATCTTGAATCAAATGGGCCTAACAGATATATACAGAACATTTCTCAGTGGCTCGGGAAACCTCCAAATTTGACCATAAAATCAGTCACAAAGCAAGCCTCAGAAGATATAAGAAGATTGAAATAACTCCATGAATCTTATTAGACATCCATGGATTAAAGCTAGACTTCAACAAGAGAAACACCACATGATCATGGAAGAAACAAAGGAAGAAATAAAAGACATTTTAGTTTTCAATAAAAATGAAGGCAAAACATACCCAAGCTTATGAGACACAATGAAAGTAGTCCTAAGAGAAAAGCTCACAGCCTTTTGATAAATGAAGTGCCTTCATAAAGAAATTGGAGAGATCCCAAATTAGTAATTTAGCAGCATACTTGAAAGCTCTCTAAGAGAAGGAAGCAAACACACCAACATGTAGCAGTTGACAGGAAATATTCAGTCTTGAGGCTGGAATCAATACATTGGAAGCAAAGAGACTGATACAAAGAATCAATAAAACCAAAAGCTGATTCTTTGAAAATATCAACAAGATAAACAAACCCTTAGCCAAACTAACTAAAAGACAGAGGGAGAGTATCCAGGTAAACATCAGAAACAAAAAGGGGAACATAACTACAGACAATGAGGAAATAAAAAAAATCATTAGGACTTAACTCAAAAGCCTGTATTTTACAAAATTAAAAAATCTAAAGTAAACAAAGGATTTTTCTGGATAGATTTCACCTACCGAAGATAAATCAAGATCAGGAAAAAGTTTAAACAGTCCAATAACCACTAAGAAAATAGAAGGAATCATCAAAAACCTCCCATCAAAAAAAAAAAAAAGCCCAGACCCAGATGGTTTTAGTGCAGAATTCTGTCAGACATTCAAAAAAGAACTAATACAGATACTCTTCATATTGTTCTACAAAATAGAAACAGAAGGAACATTGCCAGATTCATTCTATGAGGCCACAGTCATGCTGAAACCTAAACTACATAAAAACCCAACAAAGAAAGATAATTCCAGACCAATTTCATGCATGAACTTCCATGTAAAAAAACTCAATAAAATACAAACTGAATCCAAGGACACATCATATACATTATCCCAGGGATGCAGGGATGGTTCAACATACAAAATGTCTTCAATGTAATCCACCACATTAAAAAATTTAAAGAAAAAATCACTGTCATCTCATTAGATGGAGAAAATGTGCTTGATAAAATCCAACATCCCATCATGATGAAAGTCTTAGAGAGATTAAGGATACAATATCTACATTTAAACATAATAAAGACTATATACTGCAAGCTAATTGCAAGCATCAGAATAAATGTGGAAAAATTCAAAGCAATTTCATTAAAATCAGGGACAGAAGAAGAATGTCCACTCTTTCTGTACCTCTTCAATATAGTACTTTAAGTTCTAGCTAGAGCAGTAAGACAATGAAGGGAGATCAAGGGCATACAAATCAGCAAGGAAGAAGTCAAAATATTGCTATTTTCGGACCAGGTGTCAGTGTATGTAAGCGACCCCAAACATTCCACAAGAGAACTCCTATAGCTGATAAACAGCTTCAGCAAAGTAGCTGGATACAAGATTAATGTTTTAAAAAAATCCATAGCCCTCCTGTACATAAGGGACATATGTGTTGAGAAAGAAATTAAGAAAACTTCACCATTCATAATATCCACAAATGTTATAATGTATCTTGGTGTGACTCTAACCAAATAAGTGAAAGACCTGCATGAAAAGAACTTCAATGGTCTGAAGAAAGAAAATGAAGATGTCAGAAAATGGAAGGATCTCCCAATTTCCTGGATCCATAGGATTAACATAGTGAAAATGGCCATCTAACCAAAGGCAATCTACAGATTCAATGCAATCACATCAAAATACTAATGCAGTTCTTTTCAGATCTTGAAAGAACAATTCTAAACTTTATATGGAAGAATAAAAAACCCAGAACAGCTTAAACAGTCCTAGACAACAAAAGAACTTCTGGAGTTATCTACATCCCTGACTTCAAGCTACAACACACAGCAATAGTAATAATACTGCATGGTGCTGGCATAGAGATAGACTGGTTGGTTGATCAATGGAATTGAATCAAAGACGCAGAAATAAACCCACATACCTTTGGTCAATTGATTTTTGACAAGGAAGCCAGAACCGTACAATGGAAAAAACACAGCCTCTTCAACAAACCATGATGGTCTAACTATCTCTGCATGTAGAAAAATGCAAATAGATATATATTTTTCTCCCTGAAAAAAAATCTCAAATCCAAGTGGATCAGAGACCTCAATATAACTGCAGAAATACTAAATCTGTTAGAAGAGAAACCTGGAAAGAGCCTTGAACTCATTGGCACAGGAGACAACTTTCTGAAAAGAACACCAACAGATCTATAAGGAGTAAACACTATCAATGGAACTAAATGTCAATCTACACATTAGGAAAAGAACACATCAATCCTATTTTCAACAAATATCGAAACTATACAATGGACTCAAGAAATCAAACTACAATAAAAAATGACCCAATTAAATAATTTTACAGAACTAAACAAAGAATTTTCAACAGTGAAATCTTGAATGGCTTAGAAGCACTTAAAGAAATGCTCACCTTCCATCATCATCAGAGAAATGCAAATCAAAATTACTCTGAGATTCTATCTCATACCCAGTCTGAAAGGCTAAGATCAAAAATCTCAAGTTGTAGCAGATCCTGGTGAGGATGAGGACAAAGGGGAACAAGCCTTCCTTGCTGGTGTGAGTGGAAACTTTTACAAGCACTTTGGAAATCAATCTAGCGATTTCTCAGAAATTTGGAAAGAGCTAGCTATACCACTAATGGATATATCCCCCAAAGAAGCTCTATAAGAAGGACACCTAATCAACTACATTCATAGCAGTTTTATTTGTAATAGTCAGAATCTGGAAACCACTTAGATGTCCCACAACTGAAGAATGGATAAAGAAACCGTGGCACATTTACACAAAAGCATATACTCAGCCATTAAAAACAAAGCAATCAACTTCCACTGCTTTCCCCAGCCATCTGTGAGATTATCTGAATTCTCTGTTTCTTATCAGGGAAAGAAATCTTACTCTGAGCCTGCATAGACACACCTTACCCACTCCACCCCATCCCCTCCTCCATATTGGCTACATATGACAACAATTTCACGATCAGATCGGGACCCCTGAGAAAAAGAAGTTTCTCTAGGATTACAGTAATCAGAATAGAATAGGATAGAATAGTGTCATAGTGATTATGACATTTAAGGAGACCACAGGCCGCAAATGCACACCCTCATGGTTTTATAAATGGTAAATGCACCTGGGTCAGGCCTGCACAGGTAGATGATGAGAGACATTTAAGGGTGAGGGGAGGAAGACCCTCTCCTCCTCTTCAGGGATGCTCTCCAAGCTCAGACACACATAGGAACCTTCGCAGAGGAATTCATCCAAACCCTTGGACGAGAGGAGTTCTGGAGGAGTTTTGAATTCCCTGCAGTCACCAGAGCGGTTAGTGCCACCTGAATTCACTATGCCAATTTCTTGAGAAAAAATTTGAAGCCACTGCCTGACCTCCACATGGGCTGAGATGCTGTGGCTCCTTCATGGGTCTTTCTCGAGTTCTGTTTAAGTCCCTCAGTTTCCTATTCTTGTATTTGAAGAATGACTGACACAAAGGAACACAGAGAACATTACAATATGACAATGGAAATCATATTTCTTTCCCATAAGCCAAGTTCGGGAAACTGCCACTGTAGTGAAAGACTGTTGACATAGAGCCTCTTTTTCCTTTCTTCAGTAAGATCTGACTGAAGCCTGGCCTGTGAGTTCAAGGCCAGCCTGGTCTACAGAGTCCTGGACAGCCTAGAAAAACAAAAACAAGCAAACAAACAAAATCCAACCATCCAAAACAAATCAAAACAGACAAACACAAACAGCTGCTATGGGAAGTTGAAATTGTATGTATTTTACTATATAAAATTTAGGAAATAAACCCAGCTTCTATCTTGTCATGGCCTTAACTCAACCTTCACATCCACACTCACTTTTCTCTCTGTTCCCCAGTGCCTCCTACTGAGGAAAATAACTGCTGAGGTCCTAGTGAGTACTATTTCTCTTCTATTTCTTCTGCAACAATTTCACAGTTGAATCATATAAGGACAGGCTGGAAAGGGCAGCAACTGAACCTCTTTTTAGATAGGATTCACTACAGAGCAGTTGCATCAGAGGCAAGAGAAACGATTCGGCCATGAGACAAGCAGCCTTGGATTCATCCCTGGCTTGGGTTTCAATTCTGATCTGATGCGGCATCAAAGGGTTCCATTATTTCTCTTCCCTTGTTTTCCCTCCCTGCCACCCGCACCCCAATGAATCATGTCCCTGCCCTTCGATGATGAGCTCACTAGAATGAGGTCATGGGCCAACAACCTACTCCTCTCTGTAGTCTTCCCACCAGCAACGAGAAACCATAACCATGAATTACATTATCCAGTGGTTCTTTGGAATGTATAAAGCAGAGCCTTGTGATTTTGCCAACTTTTCAAGATGTGCATACACGAGTGTAAGGCTGTGTCAACTCTATATGCACTCTCATCTGACGATTAAAGGTTTGTTTTTTAGTAACATAAGTCTGGTGTCCTGCACTACTAGGGTACTGTGTGAACAAACAATCCATAAATATATAAAATATATCTATATAAATATATGTATATAAAAACCAATCAATAAATATATAATATATAATTATATATAAATATATATGGTATACATAATATATATAAAATATATCTCTATAACTATATTAATATATTTATATAAAATAACAATCCATAAATATATAAAAATATATAATATATATACAATTACATATAAATATATGTTATACAGTATATAATATATCACATATCTATATTAATATATATATAATATATTAAAAATAAATTTTGTAAACCCAATTAAGAAAAAATCACTATGCTTCTGCTCACTGAATGCTTTATAATATTAACACATCATGACTTCTGAATCATGGGAGGGTAGCAATTCTTTCCTATTTTCTTATAAGTGCTTGTTATGTTTTGTTTTTGTTTTTTTACAATTCTGCTTTATTTGGGGGTGTTTAAGCCTCAGCCTCCCCATTGTGGGGAATAGGTAAAACAGACCGCTTTACTTCTCTGGGCTGTTGTTGATCAAGGGTCCTTTGAGAGTCTCCATATCAGTCCCCATCAACTGCAGATACAGCCACCTTCTCTCTACTCCAGGATGTGCTCAGAGGCCCTCTCAGTGCACGAGGCAGGCCTGTTATCAGCTGTCAAAAAGCCATGTCCTGAGAGACCATTAATAGGTGTGGATGAACTATGTGCAAACTGAAATCCCACACTCGGGATTAAGATGGAAACAAATTCACACAACATTCCCAGCACTTCCATTCTGTCTCCTCACTGTGGCCTCCAACTGTCGGGAACCCATTTGACTCCAATCAGGCTTGTTACCCTGAATAAAAGGAGGAGGCCGCCACCCAGGTTCTAGTTATGCAAAAGCCAAAATAGACAGAGACACTGGACACATATAGAAGTAGGACCAACTTCCAGGGGCAACTCAACCAAAACCACCATTATCCCAAAAGGACTTAAATCAATGTGTCTTTTAAGGACTGGGGAGACATCTCAGATATGTCTATGTGCTGCCGAACTTGCTCTTGTGTATTTTTACTGGCTGAATGCATTGTTAAATCAGGCCACTAGGAAACATTTTTGTTTCCATTCAAGCGAGTCCTTGCACAACCAAGAGTTCACCTAGTGACTTAATATCCTTCCTGCAAAAATCAGACTGGTATGCAGGGCCCATATCCTTCCCATATAGTCAGTTCCTGCACCTTCCCCAAACATGTCCATTTCCAAGGGAAACCGTCTCATTAAGGGCCTCCTCCACAGCCAGAATTTGCACTGTTTCCTTTTGGAGACATTGAGGTGAGAACTTTTTTCAGATTACAGGCCTCGACTTCCCCTCCAAAGTTCAATATAATCTTGTTCAGTTTAAGTGAGGACTGTGTTTTCAGAACAGCCCCTGGTAAGAACTTCTGGAAGGTTTGTACTTTGGGAGCCAAGGTGACCCTGACCTGGCTGTGGATAGGCCTGTCTTTTAAGTGGTTCACCAGCATACTGGCTCCCTTCAAATTCTTTGGATCTGCACCAAACAGAGCATATGTTTTAAGCTTTAAACCTTAAAGAGAAACCCATGAGTTGTTTTTTTTAATATTTATTTATTTATACATGAGCACTCTGTCTGAATATATGCCTGTATGAAACAAGAGAGCACCAGATCCCATTGTAGACAGTTGTGGGTCATCATGTGGGCTGCTGGGAATTGAACTCCAGACCATCTGGAAGGGCAGCCAATGCTCTTCACCACTGAGCCATCTCTCCAGCACCCACCCATGAGTTTTTAAATCAGATAAGGCCATTCAGCTCTTCAGCCCTTAAGTTCTGGTTTCTCATGGTTCCCCATCAAAGCACCCTCACCAAATAAAGAAAAGTGTCCGGCTTTTTTGTGCATAATTTTTATCTGCAGGGAAAACCTCCCCAAGACCTGCACATGCACACACACACACACACACACACACACACACAACCTCTCTCATTGGTCCTTGCGGGCACACGGTTTTTCACAGGTACCAGGTGAAACTTAGGTGCAGTTATCTGAGCCCAGCATGAAGCCACAAAACAAAAATATTGTTTCTTGAAATTTCTCTGATAGGGGAGGTCCTCCTCCCCTTTCATCTGACCCTAGCCTATCAGGTCTCATCAGGACTGGCTGCATTGTATTACTCTGTGGCCTGGTCAGGCTGCTCCCCCCCGTAGGAGGAGGTGATTAAAGAGCCAACTACTGATTTCATGTCAGAAACAGTCCCTGTTCCCCTTACTAGAGTTCCCACATGGATACTGAGCTGCCATGGGCTACATCTGAGCAGGAGTTCTAGGTTATCTCCATGCATGGTCCTTGGTTGGAGAATAAGTCTCAGAAAAGATGGAGTGGGGCATGGATGGAAATGAGGGAGCAAGGGTGAGATCGGGAGAGATTGAAGGAGGGGCCTATAGATGGGATAGAGAGTGAATAAACTTGGAATATTATAAAAAATAAAATGTTAAAAAATCATTTATATTCAGAAATGAAATGTATAAGGAACTCAGTCTCAACCCAAATTTTGTTAGCAGCTTTTACACTTTTTGCCAAGAGGGCATTTTGCATTTATTACAAAACACAATCCATATTGTTCTCTGAGAAGACTATATGACTCCTGTGGGAGTCATTTATAAATCCTAATAAACTCCTCTGTAGTACTTGTAAATCACTGTAAACTCGACATTTCACCAAAGATGAATATGATGTAGCATAACTTAAGAATCCTGCAATCATTTTTGTCAGCATTGTTTGATTCTACTAAGTATGTTCTCTAGACATATTAATCATATTAATCATCTCACAAGAATGGGCTTCTTGGTGTATGTGATTCCTACCTTTTATATATTATATTATATTATATTATATTATATTATATTATATTATATTATATATTATATATGTATATTACTGCTAAAGCATTTAAACACCATGGTAATTTAATAAAGAATTCACCTTAATTTGTATTTTGTTCTTTAATTATAAAATGTATAAATAATTAAAAAAATGCTCTTTACTTGTTAATATTCAAGGGCACCTTCCATTTGTGGAACAGATGGGTAACTCCACTGCAGTTGAGGAATGGGCTAAGGAAGCCTGATCCACCAGGAGGAAGAAAGAGAACTGCTTACTGAGTGCTGTGGGGCCTCCGGCATGCCCTGAGATCTTGAATTTGGGAGCCTAGGGTCCCTTCCCACAGAGGAGAGCAGCAAGTGGCTGAGCGGCAAGTGTGGGAGGGCTGGGTGGTCCCGAGGCTGGGAGGACAGGCGTTAGTGCTGCTGAAATGTGAATCTCCTTAGACCTGAAGAAGGCACGGTCCTGGCCTGGAAGCCAGGGTCAGGGAATAACGGGCTGAGTCCCTTCCACACACTCTAACCCTAAGGGAGACACCCTAACCCTAAGGGAGCCCTCCTGTCACACAAAAATCTCTGGCCAATCAGAGCCTCTGACCGGACCTGCCAGTCAAGAGAGGGGCGTGTTCTTCCGTGTGCCTTTGTATGGGTTCAGCTCCTGCTGCTGAGCAGGTTCTCAGGGTTCCAGGTGAAGAGCTCTGATCGCTGCCGCCGCTGCTTGGGTGCTGTAAGGGAACTGAGGCAAGCTACGAAGTTGCAGCATGGTGAGTGCAGGGAGAAGAAGGCGGCTGAGCGGCGGGAGCTGGTGTGCGGGGTCTCTTCCAGGACTGGCTAGTCAGCGGCGGCCCCTGGGGAGGAACCTTGTGGTCCTGAGCTCTCGCTGGAACCAGTGGTGGCATCTGAGTCACTTCACTGAGGGGATCGCATCCGCGCAGAGCGTTTGCAGCAGGGGTTCTTGTGCAGAATCATCCTCGTGGCTGGACACCAAACTCGGAATACTTGAGTTTGTCTTCAGTGTTCCAGTTTCTCTAGTGTCTTCTACAAGTTCTGCTCTTAGCATTTAACCTTTGGGTGTGAGATCCATTCAGAGGTAGTTTTGTGGGGGTTGGAAATGGCATCTCGTGTGTTGGGTAGCACTCCAATATTAAGCTGTGATGAGGAAGAGTAGAATTGATGATGTAAAGGATTGGGAAGTATAGGCGACACTAAATAGAATTTAGCCAGGGGAGAGGACTGCCTCTCAGTCACCCCACAGGTATGCTAACCAGGCCTGTTAGAGATTAGCATGCTAGCATACACATGCTGACCGGGCTTGTCCAGAAATTTGGCTCTAACCCTAGCAAAAAGAGAGATAAATGTGATTTACAACCAGCTACCGGGCCGATCCTCATATCAAAGAACAGGCCTCTACGGAGTGGCTCAAGGCGGTCTCAGGGTCACTACCAACATTATAGCCTGTGGTGACATAAAGGTGTTAAAGTAACATTTATTCCCCTGATGTAGTTTTCCTCCAGGAACTTAGTGCCTTCATCTGCTAACCTAGGCCTAGTCCTGCAAGCTTCTAGCCTCCATACAATCAAATCTAGGCTTAGAATGTTTTCATCCTCTGAGACTTGGTGCTGAATAAACTCACCCTTTCTATTTCTTTTAGAACTCTTGCTAGGCTGTTCAACTCAGCTGTTCTGGCTCAGACTCCCCTCCAGTCTGGCTTCTCTTAGTTTCTGACTGAATTGCTCTGTTTGACCTCATACTAACTTTGGCAATATGTTATAATCCTCTAGATGGTTCTCATTCTCTGGCTCTGTCTGTCTTCACCTGTGCCTAGTTTCTCTCTTCAACTTGTGTCTGTAAAAGTCTCCCAGTAAAACTTTTTTTCTGAATTCTGCAAACTCAACTTGACTGCATTGCCTCTCAACTCACTGACTCACTCAGCTGAACAGCCTGAGCAGAAATGGCTAGAACTCAAACATCTGCATGCCTCAGTTTCCTGAGGGTTAGGATTAAAGGTTTATACCATCACACCCAGACCTAAGCTTTTCTTTCCTGAAGCTTGCGCTATACCTGGCTTGCCTAGTCCACAAGGATCAGCTTATCTCTCTCTCCTGTGATTAAAGTTGTGTTTGTATTCCAACCAGACTGTATAGACCTAGAAAGTCTTTGGATTTGATCTCTTGCTAGAACAGTCATGTTCTGAATTAAAATTCATTTACCTAAAGGTCCAGATTTGTTTTTGGGAAAAGAATAGTTTTTTCCACAGGGGCAAGTCTATACTGGTTGACAACACTTTGAAAAGGAAAACAACAACAACAGAAAAACAAACAAACAAACAAACAAAAAATGTCTTTGTGTTCATGGCTGACATGATCAATGAAGGCATTCCATGAGGCCTTCATGTAAGAGGAATGGCATAGTTCTTTCTCAAACCCATTAACATTCTTGGCATAGCCAGTAACAGACAGGGGCCTAGGCCTTGGGAGCTTTCACTAAGTTATCCATGTATTTAGAATAAAATGGAGTTCCTTCTCAAAAGCGAGGAACATGTTTGGGAGAGCCTGTAATGGTCTGAGTCCCAGGCCTTTGGGGGGGCATTGCTTCAGATCATAAGATACTAGCTCTTTCCACCACTTGGGGCTGTGGTTGTCACTTCCAAGGCCACTGTAGGCTTAGTTAATAATGTTCTTGAGAGACCCTGTGTTCCTCTTAATGCAGCTTTGTTTCATTAGACTCCTCATGAGTTTGTTCCTACATATGATATTTTCTGCTGACATTATAGAAGTTAACCATTTCCTTCCATTTCCCCTGTGTTGATATATTTTTTAATGTATACACCTTACCCTTGTTCATTCAAATACTGATTTCTTCTGCACCCCACCCCCAACTCTCTGGTTTCAATCCGGATATTGCATTGTGATACTCATTTTAGGCATCCTGTCTCAACTCTTGTGTAAACAGGACAATATAAAGCAACTAGACACAGTGTTGAGCAGGGAGGAGGCAGAGGACAGGAAAGAGGGGAGGAGCCAGAAAGCAGGAATGAGTGGGAGGAGAAGGGGTGAGAGGAGAGTGAGGAGAGCAGAGCTGGAGGAGAGATCTTGGAGGACATGGAACATGAACCAGACCTAAGATTTCACAAAAAGCAAGTTTAATGTGGGAAATCTAAATATTAGGAAACTGAGGGCTTGGAGGTTTAGGAGGGAGTAAATATTGCCCAGCATTGTGTTCTAGGTTAACTAAAAGCTAAGTCTCTGTGTGGTGATTTGGTTATACAGCTGTTTAAGATTAACTGCAAGCATTACCGGTAGATAAACCAATAGTAAATATTAATCGTCTCCTACAAAACCCTTGAAAGTAGTATACCAGATGTTATTCTTGAGAAGCTAACATGGCCATGGACCTCTCAGAGGCTGAACCACCAACTAAATAGTATTCATGGGCTGGACATAGAACCCCTCCACATATGTAGCAGATGTGTATCTTGGTCATCATGTAGCTCTCCTAACAATGGGAGTCCTGGCTGTTTCTGACTCTGTACCTGGGTTTGGATCACTTTCCTCCACCTGGACTGCCTTGCCTAGCTTCAGTGGGAAAGGGTAAAATTGGTTCCATTTAGACTTGATGCATCAGGGTATGTTGGTACTTAAGTGGGGAAGGAGATCTGCTCCTATGAGGATAGAGGTAGGGAGGAGTGGGGTGTGGGGATGAGACAGGGAGGAAAGGAGGGTGGATTTTTCCATCTGGCTGTTAAGTGATTAAATAAATGAACTGAAGGATAAAAATGCTTACTCAGCTTAACACATAGCTTGTATAAGACATCCCCACCCCAGCTTTTATTTTTTCCAATGTTGCCTTTTTCTCTTCTGGCACACTCACTTCAGGACCCTGTCACTGAAGAATGACCTGCTGTTTGAGGGCACTAGTCTACTTCTGGCAATATTTTTGCTGTGTAAATCTTTCTAAGTGGCTAGACTTACAAGTCTCCAGTCCCCATTTAAATTGTTGAAAACATAACCTGGGGACTGAACCTAAAAGTGACTTAAAGGTTACAAGATATGTGTAATGCAAAATTTTGTCCACAGCTGGCTCCTTTTGAGCATTGGCCAGAGCTGAATGTATGCTGTCATTAATTGCATGCTGTCTTAATCTTTTAATTGTGTTTGCAGTGATTTCTCCTTGGGAGGGGATATTAATTCTAGACCAGCTGCATCTTCAGCCTGGTAGATAAATGTTTCCAAGACAAGCTATTCAGACTGAGGTCACCTTCATCCCAGTCTGTTTCTTCCTAGGGCAATGACCTTGATTTCCTCTTGATTAAACTTTCTAAATTCTTTAGTTAAAGGGCTGTACCAAAAAAGAACTTTATAATTTGAATTAGTGATATACTGTCCATTGTAGTTACAGTGAAAGGATTTCCATGTGGAGCATGGTTTCTGCCTTCTGTTCAGAACAGGAAGAACATTTTTTTATGTACAATTGCTGGGTGAAACAGGATAGGCAATAGCTAGATCAAGGACTAAAATTTAAGGCAGTCAGCTGCAGGGGTCACCCTATGAAGAAGGACATGATCCCCACAGAGTTAGTGAGATTTTTCAATTTCTAGCACATATTAACTTTTGCATGTGAGTGAAAATAGACCAGATTGGTGGGTGTTCAATTTAGGTACCTTAGATGGAGCCAGTGAATATTGAATTTCCAAGTAAGGTCTATCCTATGCATTTATGTGCAGTCTTCTTGGACAGGGCTATGTCTGCTCAGAAATTTGAGACTAGTGCTAGTGGCAGTAATCTCAGCAGCTAACACTGCAGGTAGAATCAAGTCCAAACTGTATCCAATTAATGCCAATAGCTCTACCAGAAAAGGGCCTGCTTTTATTAAAAGTCAGTATACCTACGCATTTTTCAATTATATTTATCTTTCTAAAAAAGTCAATTGTTGGTATTACTTACTAAGTTTTATTTTCTTTATGTATCACTGCTCTAATCTCTTATTTGTTTCTCTTTTCCAACATTTCCCAGTTATTAAGAATTTCATTCCTGGGACGGGAGACATGTCTCAGTGGTTAAGAGCACTGTCTCTTTTTCTAAAGGACCCAGATTCAATTCTCAGCACCCACATAGCAGCTCACAACTGTATGTAATGCTAATTCCAAGGGATCTGATACCTTCACAGTACTGCACAAAAAATAATATTAAATGATTTTTTAAAAGAATTTCATTCTACAGGTTGAATAACAGTTGTGCAATGTCCACCTTGATTCCAGCAGGAAGAGGGAAATTGCATTGTGAGTGTGGAAGACAGAGGGTAGGCTAGGGGAGGACAGGCACAAATGATGAAATGCAAATCTCTGCATATCTGAAGAAGATTTGGTACTGAAACCGAAGCCTGAGCCATAGATAACTAAGCCTTGTCCCTTCATTACAGTGTAAACCTAAGGGAGGTGCTCATGTCACTCAAGACTCACTGGCCAATCAGAATCTTCCATCCCTCCATTTGAGGAAGAGGCCGGTTCTTCTTGGCGACATGCTGCATGTTCCCTCTATAGCTGAGCTGGATTGAATGGTTGGTGTGCTCTGGTATGAGTGCAGCTGCTGTGTGCTGTGAGGCGATTTCAGACAAGTTTGGTGAGTTTGTGGTCAGTGCCCCCAACCTGGTGGAGCAGGAGGCTGAACGACAAGAGCTTCTGTGTAGGGTCTTTCATGGGGCTGGGTGGGAACCAGCAGCCAGAATCAGCCATGGGAGATGTCCCTTTTCCTAGCTCTGAACAGAGCAGAGCATCTGAATATCTTGGCTATGTTAGCTTTTGGTTGGGAGCAAAGAAAACTCATTTCCAGAACAGAAGGTTAAAATGAAAGCTTTATTTTCTGAGCTCAGGGAGGCAGCCAGTTCAGGATCTGAAAGGTGACCCAGAGTAAGCTTTATTGTATATTTAAAGAGTTAAATCCACACGGCGAGGGCCCCTTGGTGAGTCCTGGGGTCATCCAATCAAATTTTAACATTGTGGGTTAGGCAAGGGAGTTTCTGTTGGAGGCTGTGTTGATCCACTGGGCTCAAGGCCTTTAACTGTTTTCCAAGACATTTGGTCTGGATTCCAAGGCCCTTCATTTATATCCCTTGACACGTGGTCTGGAGCTCAAGGTGATAAAGAAACAGAAACAAAGACATGAGTGCTCTGTCTGTAATAAGGCAGGGCTTTGTAAGTGATATATTTTTACAATTCAGGCACATTGGTTAAGGTAGCAGCAAGTTTTACCAGTTAACTGATAATTAGGAAAATGTTTCAAGGGGTTCAGTGGGAGAT
Source organism: Meriones unguiculatus (assembly GCF_030254825.1). Classification (NCBI taxonomy): domain Eukaryota; kingdom Metazoa; phylum Chordata; class Mammalia; order Rodentia; family Muridae; genus Meriones; species Meriones unguiculatus. Next base: position 796,598 of record NW_026843581.1, on the reverse strand, counting down.
GGCGCTGAAAGGTTTGGAATGTGAAGTTAATTTAATCTTGCTAGTAAAGTGGAAGAGTTGCTTGGAGAGGGCTGGGGCACTGGAGGCTGCCTCCTTACACACTATGGGCTTGCATGTTTACAAAGTATTTGCAACAGGGGCTTGAACACAGAAATGTCCTTGGTAGGATGCAAACTCAGAGAGGCCTAGTTTCTAGTATCTTTTCCAAGTACTGACCTTGGCATTTAACATTCAGGTATAAGATTCCTTTGGAATTAATTTTGTGGAGGTTGTAAATAACATATGTGTTGAGTAGCACTTCATTATAAAGCTGTGGTGTAAACACCTAGAATTGTTCATGTAAAGGATTTACCAATACTTAGGTGACAGGAAGTCACACCAAGTAGAATTTAGCTAAGGGCTACATAGATAAGTAGCAGCATGCCAACCAGGCATGCTTGAGATAAGGATGCTCGGAAATACATGTTTGCATAAGACGATAGTCAACAAATTTGTCTACAGCCATAACCAGGGAGACAGCCCTGATTCATATGAAGCACTGGCCCATGTCCATGTCAAAGAACAGGCATCTAACAAGCTGCTTAATTGCCATTACAGACTGACAGCCAGCATTAAAGACTGTTGTGCCATAAAGTTACAGTTTTCTTGAGAAAAGCATAGCTCTGTCACATGGGGAAGACATCTGGTGAAAACCAATTGAACAGGGAAAACACTGCCCTGATCAAACAAAGCTTTCCCCAAGAGCCTCGTGTATGGAGAGTGACCTAACTTCTTCTCGTACTCCTCAGATATGCTTGGCAGAACCAGATCAACCTGTGGCCTAGTCTTTGGGAGATTTGCCCAAGATTATGAGGTATTTAAAATAAAGCACTGTTCCTATTCTAAAACCAGGAATAGGGTGAGCTGCAGGTTCAGGGCATTTGAGGAGTGTTTCCTTCAGATTCTGAGAACCCAACTCTTTCTAACACCTGGAGATACCCTCATCAGTTCCAAAGTCACTGTGTTCTTGGTAAATAATGTTCTTGAGATCCTGTGTTCCCCTTGTGCAGTGTTGTTTATTAGACTTTTCATGGTTTTATACCATTGTATGAGATTGTCTGATCAATTCATAGATGTCTCCTGTTTCCTTCCATTTCTCCCCAAGGAGTGTACAATATGCTATGCTCCTTAAGAAGCTTAATTAGGATAAGATATAGTTTGTGCAAAACCTTCCCACCCTAGCTTCTACATTTTCTACCTTCTACTTTTCCTAATATTTGAAACCTCTGAGACATCTCACTTATACCCTGTCACTGAATAATGACCTACTGTATTAGGGGAGTGGAGTACATAAATCATTCTAGGAATATCTTTGCTATGTAAATCTCCCAACTGGCTCAGTGGCTAGACTTGAACTCTCTGGTCCATATTGAAATTGTTTAATATATAAACTGGAGCCTAAAAGAGACTTAAGGAAGACTGCATGTATGGAGTACAAAATCAGTTTTAGGTTGTCTTATAGCATTAACTAGAGCTAGATACATGCTATTATTAAAGAAAACTTTTTTAATTAACCATTTAATTGTGTGTGGCATACATTCTCCCTGATGGTGGATATTAACTCTAGAATAGCTGCATCTTCATTGTTTTGGAAAAATATTTCTGAGACAAGTGTTGTTGGCTCAAGTCACATTTTTCCTAGTCTCTTGTTCCCCAGATGCATGACTTTGCTTTCCTCTTGGTTAAAATTCCTAAATTCTGAAGTTAAAGGCTGTGCACATCAGAGTCTTAAAAATTACTCATTTGAGACATACAATGAGCTGTCTACTGTGTGTGCAGTAGGAAGACAGCTTGGAAAAAATGAAAGTCAGATTTCAAGAAGCTTTAAACATTGTTTCCTAATTCAGTTGTTTTGTGATGAATGTTACAAGTTTACAAATAGGCTTCAAAATGGTGTCAAGGAAGAAATGTAGATCAGTCTTCAGCAGTATTTGATTAGCATCCTTTTATGTTTCCACTCACAGCAGCCACGATGATGTGACTTAAGAACAGAATTCCAGGATTAAAAGGAGTTTCTGAGCTGCAGAGATATCTCAAGTGTACATAGTGTTATGCAGTTACATAGGACAGATTTCATATCTTGTGCTGGAATACATGTGGCAAGAACGAGACTTAAAATTACTATTTCACATTGTTTTGTTTATGGGATTCAGTAGAACTGTGTTTATCTTCAATCACTGGGGGCACATGAGCTATAACCCCATAGCCCACCTTTCTGGTGACCTCCATTTACAGATAGAGGTCTAGAGCATGGGTATTTTCTTTGAAAAATAATCAGTTATATCTAGAAGATAATTTGTTTTTTTAAATTTTTTATTAATTACACTTTATTCATTTTGTATCACCCCATTAGCCCCTCCCTCCTCCCCTCCCGATCCCACCCTCCCTCCGCTTTCTGCAGGCATGCCCCTCCCCAAGTCCGCTGATAGGGGAGGTTCTCTTCTCCTTTCTGATCTTAGTCTATCATTTCTCATCAAAAGTGGCTGCATTGTCATTTTCTGCGGCCTGGTAAGGCTGCTCCCCACCTCAGGAAGGAGGGTTTGAGGAGGGTTTCCTTCAGATTCTGAGAACCCAACTCTTTCTAACACCTGGAGATACCCTCATCAGTTCCAAAGTCACTGTGGTCTTGGTAAATAATGTTCAGATCAAAGAGCAGGCCAATCAGATTATGTCAGAGGCAGTCCCTCTTCCTATTACTATGTAACCCCCTTGGACACTGAACTGCCATGGGCTACATCTGTGCAGGGGTTCTAGGTTATCTCCATGAATAGTTCTTGGTTGGAGTATGAGTCCCTGTGTTCAAATTTTCTTATTCTGTTGCTCTCTTTGTGGAGTTCCTGTCATCTCCAGCTCTTACTATTTCCCACTTCTTACATAAAATTCCATTCACTCTGCCCAACAGTTGCCCATCAGGCTCAGCATCTGCTTTGATAGTCTGCAGGGTAGACGCTTTCAGAGACCCTCTGTGGCAGGTTCCTAGTTTGTTTCCTGTTTTCTTCTGTTTCTGATGTCCATCCTCTTTGCCTTTCAGGATGGGGATTGAGCGCTTTAGTCGGGGTCCTCTGTCTTGCTTAGTTTCTTTAGATGCACAGATTTTAGTGGGTTTCTCCTATGTTGTATGTCTATATGAGTGAGTATATACCTTGTGTGTCTTTTTGCTTCTGGGACAACCCACTCAGGATGATCCTTTCCAGGTCCCACCATTTGCCTGCAAATTTCATGATTTCCTTATTTTTCATTGCAGAGTAATACTCCATTGTATAGATGTACCACAATTTCTGCATCTGTAGATAGCTTTTGGTAAAATGGCCATTTTTACTATTTTAATCCTGCCAAGCCATGAGCATGGGAGATAGTTTCATCTTCTGATATCTTCTTCTAATTCTTTCTTCAGAGACTTGAAATTTTTTTCATACAAGTCTTTGACTTCCTTGGTTAGGGTTATACCAAGGTACCTTATGTCATTTGTGGCTATTGTGAAGGGTGTTGTTTCTCTAATTTCTTTCTCAGCCCTTTTGTCTTTTGTATACAGGAGGGCTACTGATTTTTGAGTTAATTTTGTATCCGGACACTTTGCTGAAAGTGTTTATCAGCTGTAGGAGTTCCCTGGTAGAGTTTTTGGGGTCACTCACGTATACTATCATATCATCTGCAAATAGTGATAATTTGACTTCTTCCTTTCCAATTTGTATCCCCTTGATCTCCTTCAACTGTCTTATTGCTCTAGCAAGGACTTCCAGAACTATGTTGAAGAGATATGGAGAGAGTGGGCAGCCTTGTCTTGTCCCTGATTTCAGTGGGATTGCTTTAAGTTTCTCTCCGTTCAGTTTGATGTTGGCTATAGGTTTGCTGTATATTGCCTTTACTATGTTTAGATATGTGCATTGTATCCCTGATTTCTCCAGTACTTTAAACATGAATGGATGTTGGATTTTGTCAAAGGCTTTTTCAGCATCTAGGGAGATTTTCATGTGTTTTTTTTTCTTTCAATTTGTTAATATGGTGGATCACATTGATGGATTTCCGTATAATGAACCACCCCTGCATACCTGGGATGAAGCCTACTTGGTCATGGTGGATGATATCTTTGATGTGTTCTTGTATTCGGTTTGCGAGTATTTTGTTGAGTATTTTTGCATCAATGTTCATAAGGGAGATTGGCCTGAAGTTCTCTTTTTTGGTTGGGTCTTTGTGAGGTTTAGGTACCAAGGTGACTGTGGCTTCATAGAATGAGTTTGGTACTGTTTCTGTTTCGATTTTGTGGAATAGTTTGAAGAGAATTGGAGGTAGCTCTTTTTTGAATGTCTGGTAGAATTCTGCACTGAAACCATCAGGTCCTGGGCTGTTTTTGGATGGGAGACTTTTGATGACTGCTTCTATTTCCTTGGGGGATATAGGACTATTTAATTGATTTACCTGGTCCTGATTTAGCTTTGGTAAGTGGAATCGATCAAGAAAATTGTCCATTTCATTTAAATTTTCAAATTTTGTTCCGTATAGACTTTTGAAGTAAGTCCTAATGATTGCTTGGATTTCCTCAGTGTCTGTAGTTATGTCCCCCTTTTCATTTCTGATTTTGTTGATTTGGATGGTGTCTCGCTGACTTTTAATTAGCTTGGCTAAGGGTTTGTCTATCTTGTTGATTTTCTCAAAGAACCAGCTCTTGGTTTCATTGATTCTTTGAATTGTTTTATTTGTTTCTAATTGATTGATTTCAGCCCTGAGTTTGATTATTTCCAGCCGTCTGCTCCTTCTTGGTGTATCTGCTTCTTCTTTTTCTAGGGTTTTTAAGTGAGCCATTAAGTTGCTTGAATGCGCTGTCTCAGATTTCTTCTTGAAGGCACTTAGTGCTATGAACTTTCCTCTTAGCACTGCTTTCATTGTGTCCCACAAGTTTGGGTATGTTGTGTCTTCATTTTCATTGAGTTCTAGGAAGATTTTAATTTCTTTCTTTATTTCTTCCCTGACCCAGCTGTCTTTTAGTAGCAAGTTGTTCAGTTTCCATGTATGTGTAGGCTTTTTGCTATTTCTGTTGTTACTGAGGTCCAGCTTTATTCCATGGTGATCAGACAGGATACAAGGGATTATTTCAATCTTCCTGTATTTGTTGAGGCTTGCTTTGTGACCAACTATGTGGTCTATTTTGGAGAAGGTTCCATGAGGTGCTGAGAAGAAGGTAAATTCTTTTGTGTTTGGGTGTAAGGTTCTGTAAATGTCTGTTAGGTCCATTTGATTCATGACCTCTGTTAGAGATATTGTTTCTTTGTTTAATTTCTGTTTTGTTGACCTGTCCTTTGTTGAGAGTGGGGTGTTGAAGTCTCCCACTATTAGTGTGTGGGGATCTATATGTGGTTTAAGTTTTATCAATGTTTCTTTCACAAATGTGGGTGCCCTTGTATTTGGGGCATAGATGTTCAGGATTGTGTTGTCTTCTTGGAATTTTCCCTTGATGAGTATGAAGTGTCCTTCCCCATCTCTTTTGATTAATTTTGGTTGAAAGACTATTTTATCAGATATTAGAATGGCTACTCCTGCTTGCTTCTTGCGTCTATTTGCTTGAAAAGCCATCTTCCATCCCTTTACCCTCAGGTAATGTCTATCTTTGTGACATAGGTGTGTTTCTTGTATACAGCAGATTGCTGGGTTTTGTTTACGCATCCATTCTGTTAGTCTGTGTCTTTTTATTGGAGAATTAAGTCCATTGATATTGAGAGAGAGTAATGACCAGTGGCTGTTAGATCCTTTGAACTTGATGTTGGCTGTGGTCATACGGTTGTGTGCTTGGTTGTTTTTTGTTTTACTGTAGTAGGGTTATTTCCTGTGTTTTCTTGAATGTAGCTAGCTTTCTTGGGTTGTATTTTCCCTTCCAGTGTCTTCTGTAATGCTGGATTTGTTTGTAGGTATTGTTGAAATTTGTTTTTGTCATTGAATATCTTGTTTTCTCCGTCTATGAGGACTGAGAGTTTTGCAGGGTATAGTAGCCTGGGCTGACATCTGTGTTCTCTTAGGGTCTGCATGATATCTGTCCAGGCCCTAGTCTCTGTCGAAAAGTCAGGTGTGATTCTAATGGGTTTGCCATTATATGTTACTTGGCCTTTTTCTCTTGCAGCTTTTAGTATTTTTTCTTTGTTCTGTATCCTTACAGTTTTAATTATTATGAGGCGGGAGGATTTTCTTTTCTGGTCTAATTCATTGGGTGTTCTATAGGCCTCTTGTATTCTTATTGGCCTCTCCTTTAAGTTGGGGAAATTTTCTTCAATGATTTTGTTGAAAATATTTTCTGGGCCTTGGTGCAGGGAATCTTCTTTTTCCTCTATTCCTATTATTCTTAGGTTTTGTCTTTTTATGTTGTCTTGAATTTCTTGGACGGTCTGTGTCAGGAATTTTTTAGATTTAACATTTTCTTTGACAGATACATCTATTTCTTCCATTGTATCTTCCACACCTGAGATTCTTTCTTCCATTTCTTATAGCCTATTGGTTATGCTAACCTCTGTAGTTCCTGCTTTCTTCCCTAAGTTCTTTCTCTCCACAATTTCTTCCATTTGTGTGTTTTTTTTTTAATTTTTCCAATTCTATCTTCAGGTCTTGAGCTATTTTGTTGGTTTCCTTCCCCTGTCTGAGTGTATTTTCATGTTTTTCTGTCAATTCCTTCAGCTGTTTGTTTGAACAATCCACTGTTTCTTTTATTTCATTCAGTGATTTAAGCATTTCCTCTTTAAAGGCCACATACCGTTTGGCTGCAGCTTCTTCTATTTCTTTTCATATTTTATTTGTTTCCTCTGTTATCATCTTCTTGAGCATAGATGTTAGGTCGTCTCCTTGAATTTCATTTATGCTGGGGTGTCTAGGGCTATTTGCCCCTGGATAACTGGCTTCTGGAGATGCCATAATGCTCTGGCTTTTGTTGGTTGAACTTTTACGCTGTCCTCTACCCATTGGGCTATCTTAGTTGTTTGAATTTAGTTTCTGGTTGTTCCTGGACTGTTGTAGTGGAGAGAATCCCTTTGGCAGGAAAATGCTTTTTCCTGAAGGAAGCCTTCTCAGCTTTTTGGGTATCGTCCCTGGATGTCTGGTGTTTTTCAGGAGTTGCTACAGCTCACCTCAGACATAGAGACCTGGGTGGTAACTGTGGTCCTGATTAGTCAAGAGGGCTCTCCTCTCACCGGGAGAAGTACTGGAGACAGCTGCCCTCCTTCTGGATTTTCTTGCTGTAAATTTAGTGATCAGCTGCTGTAACCTGTGTGTCCCGTGGTTTGGTCGCTTTTGTTAGGGATAACTGGTTGCCCCTTGGAGCAGTATCTGGGGGTTGATCTCAGGGTTCCCGGTCTTTTGTAGGTCTGAGGTTGGGGCTCTGTGCCCCAGAACCCAAGAGATAATCTGTGGTGGGTGAGTACTGCTCCGGTGTCTTGGGGCACTCAGTTCTGTCTGTAAGGAGTAGTTGCTATGAAGCAGGCCTCTGAGCTGGTGGAGCGTGCGCCCACCTGCTAGTCTGCAGGAGCTGAGTTTCCAATCACTCTGTGTTCCCTGTTTGGGCCCAGATCTGTGATGGGTGGCTGTACTCACCTGTTTGCAATTTGCAGTCTGCTAGACTTTCCCTAGGTGACCCCAGCAGCACGGTTTCTTCCTTCTCTGTGGGGTCCTCTCCGGACAGGGGTTCCCAGTCCCTGTTGTACTGGGGCGCGCAGCTTGTCTGTACTGCTGAGCTGAGCGCAAAGCTCTCCGTGCACGGCAGGAGCTCGACTGTGATGGCGGCAGAGACCTTCCGGGGAAAGACTGGGTGACCTGCGATCAGACCCGCAACCCTGCTTCCCCGTGGGGTTCCCCCACGACTGGGACTCCCAGTCTCATGTACCCTTGTGCCCACAGATCAGTCTGGGAAAGTGACTGGGACACGCCTGCTTGCGGCTCCAGCCTGGATACCCAAAGCCTGCGTTACCTGGGATTTCTTCCGGGTTCTGGCTGGGTAGCCGTGAGAGGACCCGACCGATTCCCACGCTGTGGGAGCCTCCCCTCACCTGGGAAACATGATCGATGTAGTTTCAGGGCCCTGAGTTCAGTCTCCTGGTCTCTGCACGGAGAGTGCTGTCCTGCTTCTCAGACGCGCTGTTCTCCCGGCGCCGCCATCTTGGCTCCCCCTAAAAATATTTTAAATGAAGGATACATTTCCAGTATTCTAAATATCATGCTTTCTGTTGTACATGTGTGTGTATATTTTAGACAGCATTGACCTACAATGATGTGCATGTGAATTTCACTCGAGAAGAGTGGGCTTTGCTGGATCCTTCCCAGAGGAATCTCTACAAAGATGTAATGCTGGAGACCTACAGGAACCTCACTGCTATTGGTAGGACAGTGAATTTTTTTTACCTTTTAAAATATGCGGAAAACTCTTTATTCATTATTGAAGTGCTTCTGCAATTTCTCTTGAGGATGAGCAAGAATGAGGTGAATGGTTCTTTCATTGACCATAGAGCACGACTTAAATTTTGTCTTATTTCCGATAATGAATCATACATATTGTGTTATTGTATTTTAGGCTACAATTGGGAAAGTCATAATATAGAAGAGCATTTTCAAAATTCTAGAAGACATGCAAGGTAATTTTTATGAATGAATATCGTTCTGAGAAAATTTTAATATGTTCTGGAAGTTTGAAAGAGAAGGGAGAGTGTAAATGAACTGTTTTAAGTGTATTAATTGATGATGTCTAACTTGTTACTAAACCATGTACCTCCATGTTAGGTATTTGATGTGTGCTTGCAAGGCACTCCTCTAAGAAAGAATGCAAGGAAATCATACTTACACAAGATCAATGTTTAAATTGTTTACTCATTAGCGCTATGAGGTAAAAGTGAAATTTGTTTAGTCTCCTACAACTCAGATATGTGTGAATGCATCATGAAATCATGTTATTTATTATTATTCTTTAATAGTGATATAATCATGTATCACAATGTATACAAGTCATTATAACATATGTATATTGAAAGAAACAATGTACCACCCAGAACAACTAAAAGGTATAGTAGTCCCCATTTTGAGTGGATGTTTAAAAATTGATACCTATTATACTTTATATGGGCTATTTAGAGCTGCCAGCAGTACAGATAATGACACAGAGGCTTTTTAATATTTTAAAGCTTAGGCAATTTAACTGGGCAGATTCTGAACCCTTTTTTTCCCTAACACAAACCTAGCACAGTGTCCGGATGCATGGCCAGCTCTACTTCTTTGTTCATGGTCATGTCCATCTGTTAACCTCACTGTCATGCTGGTGAGTAGCCTATCATTTGCTTTCTTCCCAGCAACCCTCTCTCACTCAGAAGTTCTGTCCTCCATTTTGTGCAGTGCTATCACTTGTTAGCTCTTTATTATTTCCAATAGATAAGTAAGGAAGGACAAATGTTTACAAAATATATGACAGGTGATCAGCCATAGAACCAACAATAATATGATTTCGTCAGTACTTAGCTGGTTGCTGGCTCATCAATCAGCATTCACCTGTACTGGCACATTTTCACAGAATATACACTAACATCATTTACCTGGCTATTCACCTTCATTAGGAATTCTCACAAAATCACACTGCAAAAAATATAAGTTTTAGGAATATACAAATTATTCTTTTTCTAACAATTATCTTTACATATTTAGTTTGGCGCACAGTATAGGGAAAGTTATTAATCCAGTTAGTGTGTTAAAGCTCTGAGGTATTCTAGTTTTCTATAAATATGTGGTAAAACATCCTATAGAAGAAAGTATATGATAAATGTGTGCCAGGTAAAAAAATATTTTTACCATCACAGGTATTTTCAAATATGCAAAACAACCCGTAGAGAAGAACATCATAAATATAAAAATAATGATGAAAACTCAAAATGTAATTCTTCTTTACCTTTAATTCAAATTGCAAAATTAAGTCATGTGTCAAAAACATCCATTAGTGTAATGAATGTGGAAAAGGTGTCATATGTGCCAATTATCTTTGCAGGTATGAAAACAATCATTGTGCAGACAAACTCCCTGAAGATACTCAATATGAAGTCTTTGCACATCACAGTAGTCCCCACACATGTAAAAGTATGCATACTGGTGCAGATCACTATGAATGTAGCCTATATAGCAATGCCTTTGCACATAAAAGTCATCTCCTAAGACATAAAAGGATACATAGAGGAGAGAAACATCATGAATGTAACCGATGTGGTAAAGCCTTTCTACGTAACAGTCATCTCCTAATACATAAAACAACTCACACTGGAGAGAAACTTTATGAGTGTAATGAATGTGGTAAAGCCTTTGCATGTAACAGTCATCTCCTGCTACATAGAAGAACTCACAGTGGAAAGAAACCTTATGAATGTAACCAATGTGGTAAAGCCTTTGCACGTAACAGTAGTCTTCTAGTACATAAAAGAACTCACACTGGAGAGAAACCTTATGAATGTAACCAATGTGGTAAAGCCTTTGCATGTAGCAGTAGACTTCTAGTACATAAAAGAACTCACAGTGGAGAGAAACCTTATGAATGTAACCAATGTCATAAAGCCTTTGCATTCAAGAGTAGTCTTCTAGTACATAAAAGAACTCACACTGGAGAGAAACCTTATGAATGCATCCAATGTGGTAAAGCCTTTGCACAGAACAGTAGTCTTCTAGTACATAAAAGAACTCACACTGGAGAGAAACCTTATGAATGTAACCAATGTGGTAAAGCCTTTGCATGTAACACTGGTCTCCTAGTACATAAAAGAACTCACAATGGTGATAAACCTTATGAATGTAACCAATGTGGTAAAGCCTTTGCACGTAACTGTAGTCTTCTAGTACATAAAAGAACTCACACTGGAGAGAAACCTTATGAGTGTAATGAATGTGGTAAAGCCTTTGCATGTAATAGTCATCTCCTGCTACATAGAAGAACTCACAGTGGAGAGAAACCTTATGAATGTAACCAATGTGGTAAAGCCTTTGCATGTAACAGTAACCTTCTAGTACATAAAAGAACTCACACTGGAGAGAAACCTTATGAATGTAACCAATGTGGTAAAGCCTTTGCATCGAACAGTCATCTCCTAAGACATAAAAGAACTCACACTGGAGAGAAACCTTATGAGTGTAATGAATGTGGTAAAGCCTTTCCATGTAACAGTCATCTCCTGCTACATAGAAGAACTGACAGTGGAGAGAAACCTTATGAATGTAACCAATGTGGTAAAGCCTTTGCAGATAACAGTGTTCTCCGAAGACATAAAAATTCATGTTGCAGAAAATCCTTATGAATATAACTGATGTCATGAAGTCTTTTCATGTAAGACTTATCTTGAACAAGAACACTTATTGGAGTGAAACCCTATGAATATAACCAATGAGTGAAAAAGTTTGCATGCCATAATAATCTCCATGTACATAGAAGAAGCACACTGGATAGAAACTTTATGAATGCAACCAATGTGATAAAGCATTTTGACATAATAGTAATCTCCTATGACATAAAGAAAGCACACTGGAGAGAAGCCTTATGAATGTAACTAAGGTGATAAAGCCATTGCATGTAACAGTAGTCTCCTAATACAAAAAAGAGCTCACACTGGAGAGAACTCTTATGGATGTAATCAATGTGTGAAAGCCTTTGCATGTAACAGTCATCTCCTAATACATAAAAGACCTCACCCTTGAGAGAAACCTTAATAATGTAATCTATGTGGTAAAGCCTTTTCACAAAACAGTCATCTCCTAATAAAAATTTGCTCTTCACAATTATCTTCAATGTCATGAAAGAATTCATACTGGAACAAAAGACTATGAGTGTATTTACATGGTGAAGCTACTCCACATTTGTATAATCTTCGTCATCAGGAAAGAATTCATACAGAGAGAAAATTTATGAATGTGTTAAAATGGGAGACCTTTGCACATATCTATATTCTACATCATCATAAACGTTTCAAAATGGAGAGAAAAATCTGAGAATATAATGAATATGGTAAGGCTTTTGTGTTCTTCTGTCCACTGAATCCATTATAACTCAAACAGATCAATACCGATAAAAAAATATTGTCATCCAGTTTGATGAAGGACACATAATGTTTAACTGTGATGCCTACCCATCCAATGAGCCAGAAAGTTACAGAGGTTCTGAGCTTGAAAATCATAAACATCTTTAGCGTTTTACAACTGAATTATTTCCATTAGTCATGGTTTAGGGATATGGGATTTGTTTATGTCTTAGAGGAAGTCACCTGATGCAAAATGTAGGTTTAACAGTCAAAACAATCATATCCATTTGTTCTTTTGTGGTTAGGAAAAGGTATTGTGTTTTAATAAAGAGAATTTGTGGTTTGGGTCAGTCATTATGTTAGGGGACCAGAAATCATGGTATGGAACAGTCATTTTGGGCAACAAAAGTTAAGTAATTAAAGCCGGTCAGCTATTGAGAAGTCTACAGCTTTCCTAGGGACTATGAACTTGAACTTATGTTCACCCTATATATCAATGAATGCTGGTAACTAAAAGGAAATACTTAGGACAAATTGCTTTTGCATGTTCCCACATACAATTTGCTTTTACATGTTTTGCATATCAAAGTCATCTTCAAGTATACAAACGGTCAGATAGTAGAGAGAAACCTTATACATGTCTTCAATGTGATAAAGCCTCTTCTTAATACAGTTATCTCCAAATATATAAAAGAAAACACACTGCAGGGAAACCCTCTGAATAAGCAATGTGGTAAATCCTTTTCATAGGGTTTTCCTTGAAATCATGAGAAAAAGTCATGCTGCAGAGAAAAACCATGAATATAGTCAGTATGATAAGGTTTTCTGCTTCATGCTACCATTATATAAGAGTAAAAGCTTTACTCTGTGGGCTACATCTTAAAGCCTTTGCATATCACAGTAGCCTTTGAGAACCTAAAAGAACTCATTCTGTAGAACATCTATTAGAATAAAAGATTTGTAAAGGTCTTTGACCCACCAACTTGCATTCAATTACACTAGATTAGTTTGGAGGAAAATTCTAAGAAGTGTCAACGATGTATGCATGTGTTTGTGACATCCATCCTTATTTTGTTTCCAATTGAAATCTCATGGACCAAAGGCATATGGATTGAAACAGTAAGATAATCCATTTTTATTTCACAATTCACTTCAATTACATGAAATAAATCATCCAGTTGTAAAATTTATGTGTGCATATTAGTGCATTTTCTGTGACCAAACACAATGTCTATGGCAACTTCCAAATGTGTTTACTTTGCCTTATGATATGGGAGAGGATATGGGATCACTTTAAATTGGGCAAAACAAATGTCATACATGGCAGCTAAAGTAGGAAGCTTGGAGCTCACAACCTCCACCTGCAGCATGAAACAGAGAGTGGGAACTACAGATGGTATGCAGCTGAAAACTATCAAGCCCACCCCAAGTAACATACTTTCTCCAGCAGGGATACATTTTTTTAAACATTCCCAAAATGATACCACCAACTGAAAAGGATTCATTTCTCTGATTTCAAACCTACATGTTTGATTTCTGTTACATGAAGGAATTCATGATGAAGACATTTGTAGATAAGCCTGTAGTTCCCTCAACACCTGAGTTCAGTAATGAATGCTTATACAAGTAAAACATGAGTATATTTAAGAATTTGTTCTAATTTCTCTTACGTGATAACAGTTTGTCTTTGTCTGTTCATGTGCCTGTCCACTTTACTTTCCATATAGACCAGACCCACTGATTTTCTCATAACAAAAATTATAGAAAGTTGTCAAAAACCTGACCTAGGTCCTGGGAATGAACTTGTCTTAACTGCAAAACCATGTATCCAGTACTGTAAATATCTTAAATATTAATATATCATCTTGATGTCAGGAAGTAGAAAAGCATTCGTAGAAGAGAGCAATCTTATTTATGCAAAAGTGTTTATTACTTTGGACATAATAAATGTATTCATTTCCAAGAAAAGAAACTATTTTGAATCTGTTTTTATCAGAGCCTCAGAAGAAGTAATTATTTACCATGTTCACTTCATTATAATGGAGGAGATCACCAATTGTGGTTGTGGTCTGAATTTTGAAACATTGGAGTAGGTATTAAATTTGCTGTGTGTGTAGCAAATCCATTCACAGAAGTTTATTAGGTTGTTCTGATATTCCTTCTGTGGTGGCTGTTCATGTTCTAATGCATTTCCACTTGGTTATAGGTATTTTTCTGCTGCAATGCATAGAATGGAATCCACATCCTCTATGTGGCGCATTGCTCATTTATATCAGACAGTGTGAGATCATAGTTTTCAAGAAAGGGTCTATGAGAACTTGTACTTTTTTATGTTTTCACAAATTCATTTAAGATGTTTGTTTTTAAGCCTTGCTTGGATATAAATAATTAATTGATGCTTAATAGTATGTGTGTACGTATGTATGTATATATTGTTTGAAGATTCATGCTTCTACATGTTCCCATATTTACTATATGGCACATCATCTTGAAGTATTGCCTTCTTAGAGATTTATCTAGAAGTGAAAGTTAATGTAACAGCAACAAGATTTATTTCAAAAAGACATGTTATGTGTGTGATGGACTATTCATTCTTAGGCTATGACAGATATACGAAGAGTGTGGGATCTATTTTCGTCATGGTTCTATGATCTTCAAGGTATGTGGTCTCTTTTGCATACCACAAACACTCCCCACTAAGCTCATTGAGACTCATAAAACTTACTTGAAAAATTACATCAGTACAATATTGTCTTCTATTCTGATTATGAATATATTGTCATCTGAGGATGGAAGAAAAAGAAATTATTTGAATAATAAATTCTACTTGCAAATGAAAATTATACACTCCTGTCTTGTTTTGGAATGTGTTAGTTCCTTCTTAGGAGTAAAGACTTATTCTTAAGAATTTCTCAAAACTGCAAGTGAAGGTCAGAGAATTGTCTCAGTGGGTAAATTTAGTTATTGCTAAGCCTGATGATTTGAGCTCAATCCCTGAGTAGTTCATATCAGTGCTATAGATTTTTCTAATGTTTCTATAGTTGGGCTGCTGTATATGCAAAATCACACACTAGCATATACGTAAATATATTTTCAGGCTAAATAAGGGCCAGTGTGGTCACTGGCCAAAAGACTCATTGTGTTCCATGTCAAGAACTTATATATGGGATGTAGATAATAAATAGCAATAAGTTGTACTCTATCACATATACACAATAACATGTATGTATACACAAACACACTCCAGCATTTTTTAATTCATTTTTATTTTTATTGATTACAGTTTATTCACTTTGTATCCCTGCTATAGACCCCTCCTCATCCCCTCCCAATCCTACCCTCTCTCCCTCTTCTTCTCCTATGCCCCTCCCCCAGTCCACTGGATAGGGGAGGTACTTCTCTCCTTCCATCTGAACCTAGTATATCAGGTTTCATGGGGACTGTCTTCATTGTCTTCCTCTGTGGACTGGTAAGGCTGTTCCCCCTGCAGGCAGAGGTGATCAAAGAGCCAGGCCCTGAGTTCATGTCAGAGACAGTCCTTGTTCCCATTACTAGGGTACCCTCTTGGACACTAAGCTGCAATGGGCTAAATCTGTCGGGTATTACATTATCTCCATTTGTGGTTCTTGTTTGGATTATGAGTCTCCAAATATCCCTGTGTGCAGAGTTTTTCATTCTATTTCTCTCCTCATGGAGCTCCTGTCCCCTCTAGGTCTTTCTATCTCCACCTTCTTTCATTAGATTACCTATACTGTGCCCAAAGGTTGGTTATGAGTCTCAGCATATGTTTTGATACTCTGCTGGATAGAGTCTTTCAGAGGCCCTCTGTGGTAGTTTCCTGTCCAGTTCCCTGTTTTCTCTGTCTTCTGATGTCCATCCCGTTTGCCTTTCTGAACGAAGATTGAGCATCTTACCCAGGGTCCTCCTTCTTGATTAGCTTCTTTAGCTGTACAGATTTTAGTATTATATACCTTATATCCAGTTATAAATGATCAAATTAACAAAGCAATGGAGCCACTTATAGATGACAGAAATTATTTGTAGAATTTGAAGACTTATTGTTGTTCTTGAAAAGGAAAATGGTTCCTCTGTACATCTTATTTTATCCTTTAATTTATTGATTCAAGGATAGACGACTTAAAAATCATAGCTTGGCTCAGAAGTGCATCCTTGTCACCCTAAACCTAGGATTCAGTGGCAGGCTGATCTCTCTGAGACTGAGGCCAGATTGTTCCACAGACTGTATTCTCAGTTTTTTTTTTTGTTTTGTTTTTGAGACACAATTTTCTTGTGTAGCTTTGATTGTTCTGGACTCACTTTGTAGACCCAGCCATCCTCAAAATTACATAAATCTGTCTGCCTCTTCCTCCTTGAGTGCTGGGATTACAGGTGTGTGCCACCATGCCCAACTCCACGGACACTTCTAAAACAGGCCTGGCTATGTAGGAATATCATGTATCAAAATGATTTCAAAATGCAAACTATCTTTCAAGTAATAGATTTTTTTCCTGAGGGATAGTGTACACAGCGATGTTAGAAGTTTTCTGAAATTGGGCTCTCTGTCCTTTCTGTGAGTGAGAACTGTAGCATTGTAATATCCCTCTCATAGATCAGATATTATTACCAGATGTCATTGCTCCCTGAGAAATCTACTTTCATGGCCTCATTTACTTCATTTTCAGCTAAGAACTGTGGTCAAAAGTAAACATTCCAGAGGCATTTCTGTCCATAATTTTAAAATTTTTACATCTATTTCTGCCAAGAAATGCCAAGAGTGCCTTTTTATCTCTTATTTTTACATTATTTTCACATTCAGAATAGGACTTAATTTAGAATGTCTCTGAGTAGACAAACCCACATTTGAACTTATCCATATGCCATAAGTTAAATTCCGGTGCTTGCTTTCTTGAAGCAAACCATTGCTTTGGAAAGGACTCTTATGCTCTTCTTGCCTGTGCCAGGAAAATCTCTTTCTCAGGTCTTGTGTCTTTGCTGGTGTAACAAAACACCAAAAACACAGGCTCTAAGAGCTACAATCAATAAATGGGACTTCATGAAACTGAAAAGCTTCTGTAAAGCAAAGGATACTGTCTACAGATAGGGAAAGGATGTTCACTAACTCTATATCTGACAGAGGGCCAATATCCAGAATATATAGAGAACTCAAGAAGTTAAAGAGCAATAAATCAAATAATCCAATTAAAAAAAGGGGGGTACAAAGCTAAACAGAGAATTCTCAATAGAGGAATGGCAGAGAAACACTTAAATGCTCAATGCCCTTAATCATCAGGGAAATGCAAATCAAAACAACCCTCAGATTTCACCTTACACCCATCAGAAGAGCTAAGATCTAAAGCTCAAGTGACAATACATGATGAAGAGGATATTGAGAAAGAGGAACCCTCCTGCACTCCTGGTGGGAATGTAAACTTGTACATCACATTGGAAATCAATCTGGCACTTTCTCAGACAATTAGGAATACTGCTTCCTCAAGATTCAGCTATACCACTGCTAAGCATATATCCAAAAGATGCTCAAGTATACAACAAAGACATTTGTCCAACCATGTTTGTAACAGCTTTATTAGCTTTATTTGTAATAGTTAGAAGTTGGAAACAACCCAGATGCCCCTCAACTGAGGAGTGGATTCAAAAATTGTGGTACATCTACATAATGGAATATTACTCAGCAACAACAACAACAAAAACAAAAAAAAAAAACCCAAGGAAATCATGAAAATTGCAGGCAAATGGTGGGAACTGGAAAATATCACCCTGAGTGAGGTATCTCAGCAGCAGAAAGACACACAGGGTGTATACTCAATCATAAGTGGATACTAGATATACAATATAGGATAAACATACTAAAATCTGTACAACTAAAGAAACTTATGAAGGAGGAGGACTCTAGCTAAGATGCTGAATCCACATTCAGAAAGACAAAGAGGATGGACATCAGAAGAGGGAGAAAACAGGGAACATGATAGGAGCCTGCCACAGAGGGAATCTGAAAGGCTCTACCCTGCAGGGTATCATAGAAGATGCTGAGACTTGTAGCCAAATTTTGGGCAGAGTGCAGAGCACTTCATGAAAGAAGTAGGAAATAATAAGACCTGGAGAGGTCAGGTGCTCCACAAGGGGAACAAGAGAACTAAAAAAATCTGGGCACAGGGGTCTTTTCTGAGATTGATACTCCAACCAAGGACCATTGATGGAGATAAACTAGAAACCTGCACAGATGTTGCCCATGGCAGTTCAGTGTCCAAGTGGGTTCCATTGTAATGGGAACTGTGACTGTCTCTGACATGAACTGATTGGCCTGCTCTTTGATCACCTCCCCCTGAGGGGGAAGCAACCCTACCAGACCACAGAGGAAGACAGTGAAGCTATTCCTGATGAGCCCTGATAGACAATGATCAGGGGAAGGGAGAGGAGGACCTCCCCTATCAGTGGACTTGGGGAGGCACGTGTGTGGAGAAGGAGGAGGGAGAATGGGATTGGGAGAGGAGGAGGGAGGGGGCATGGAGGGATTCAATGTGAATAAAGTGTAATGAGTAAAAATTAAGATTAAAAATGGAAAGAAAATAAAAGACACAGAAGCCAGATTTATAAGCTCTCATTGGTCAAATGACAAAACAATTTAAACATCAAAATGATACGTATATCTATGTCCTCCCAAAATTCCTATGTTGAAGTCCTAAGACCCAAAGTAACAGAGCTGCATGAGATCTTTGGGAGGTACCCAGGTCTGGGAGGTGAAGCCCTTATAAATAGGTTCATAACCTTATTGAAGAGATCCTATAACACTGAGTTTAAAGTGAGAACAGGACTAGATAAGCATGCCCCCAACTAGACCTCATAATTTAACTTTAGACTTTCCAGAGTTCACAACTCTGAAAAGTAAAGCCTTTGTTTATAAATCATTTGTCACTTAGCCGCAGCAGACTAAAACAAACAGTAACAGTCCAGTCCACTACAGAAGGCACATAAATCATGAATCCATATTGATGTAAGTGTATGGCAAATGCATTAACATTCTGATGAGGACCAAGACACAGAGTGTCAAGGCACTCATGGGGGTGCAAGGTATTAACTGTGTAGTAGAAAATCCTGGAAAACACTGATTACAAGTAATCAAAGTCAAAATATGTACCACCTGATAGGACACAATGTGTTATACTTTTGTGATACCCTTGTCCCAGTTTATGTATTGATCTATGAGAACACAAAGAGCTTAGAGAGAGTCTATAAAAATAACTAACCTGGGATATTAGCCATATAGCACAAAATAACCATGGTACAGCCCACAGACCTAAATAAACTAGGTAACATGGAGGGTAGAAGAGAGGATACTTGAATCCCACTAAGAAGGGGACAGACATGGGAAGTGGAGTGAGAGAGGAAGTGGGTGGGAGAGGGGGTGAAGAGAGGAACAGGAGGGGGATCATGTGTGGGTAAAGTGGAGATGGGGGAGTAAGAGGGCTAAGAAAGAAGGGAAATTGGTGTTGAGGCATCTCTGAGATAAGATGAAGACCTGGAATTTTGGAGGTGCCTGGGAAGATATGAGGTTGACCCTGGCTGAGACTCCTAGCAGCAGGGATATTGAAACTGAAGTAGACACATCCTGTAGCCAGAGGAGGGAGGGGGACCCCAACCATCTCACAAATCCCTCGACCCAAATTTGTCATCTACAAGATATGCAGGAATAAAAGATGGAACAGAGATTGAGGAAATGGCCAACCAGTGACTGGCACAACTTGAGACCCAACCCATAGAAAAGACTCAACTTCTGACACTATTAATAATACTCTGCTATGCTTGTAGACAGGACACTAGCATAACTATCATCTGAGAGGCTTCATCCAATAGATAATGGAAACAGTTGCAGAGACCCACAGCCAAACAAACATTAGGCAGAATTTGGAGAGTCCTGTGGAAGAGTTAAAGGAAAGATTTAGGGAGCTGGGAGGGGGTAGTACACCACAAGACTTACATAGCCAGCTCACCTGGGACCATGGGGACTCATAGAGACTGAAGAACCAATAAGAGTACATGCCTGGACTAGTCCTAGGATCCCTCCACATATGAAATTGATGGGCTGTTTGTCCTCAAGTGGGTCCCCTAACAACTAGAGCAGGGGCTGTCTCTGACTTGGGCTCCTATCTCTGTTGCTTCCCTCTGGATCCCATTTTCCTTGCAGGGCTGCCTTGTCTTGCCTCAGTGAAAGAGGAGGTACTTAATACTGATGTAACTTGATGTGCCAGGGTGGGTTGGTTGGGGGCTATCTGGGGAATATGGGTGAGTGGGATGAGGGCAGGACTGGGAGGAGAGGAGGGAGTGGGGTTGTGAGATGTAAAATGAACAAATAAATAAATTAATGAAGAAAAAATATAACTGACCCACAGTCATCACAAGTGACAGGATTATGAAAAAGATGACAGAACTATTCCATATTGAAAGAGACTAAAAAGATAAGGAAACAATGCAACACTTAAATGTACCCACTTCCTCGACAATTATGTGAGTAATAACATAGTCAACACAACCCAAATTAAATGTAATACTGTGTCAGTGTGAATTACCAAATTTGATAACTGAACTGTCATTATGTAAGACAAAGTTCTTGTTTGTATAAAATCAACACTAGACCATTCTGAGTGACAGGGCATAAGGTCAGCAGCTTCCTTTCAAAATGTGCAAAGTAAAACAACAATTAACTGTACATACTTGGAACTATCTTCAAGTTTGTTATTGTTTCAAAATTGTTGTGGGGAAGTTGTGTGTGGTCTTTAACTCCAGCACTTGGGAGGCAGAGGAAGGCAGATCTCTGTAAGTTCAAGGCCAGCCTGGTCTACATAGGGAAGCCCAGGACAACCAGGTCTCTGTAGAGAGAATTTGTGTCAAAAAAACAAACTAAATAAAATTGTTGTAAGGAGAAGAACAATGTAACTGAAAACTGAACAAGATTAAAAACAAAGCTGATTCTCCACACTGGCAGTCTGGGTAAGACTATGTCTGTAAGAGACTGAAAAGTGAAATGACATGACATTTTGGAGCAGCAAGAAGATTCTCTAAATACAGCCCACAGTCTTCTTTTGTTATTGTGTATGTGTGTGGGGGGAGTGTTCATGATGTGGGTAAAGGATGAATATCAGTGAACATATGGGAAGGTCAGATGACAACTCTGTGCAATCATTTTTTCCTTCCACCTTTTCAGGAATTCAGGGATCAAACTCAGGTTTCCAGGCTTGCCCAGCAAGCCATCCTACCGACCTGCAAGTGATTCTCTTAAATGACCTCAATTAGATAATAGTGAGAAAAAAATGTGAAGGGTCCCTGCTCTTAAACAATTTCTTAGGGATGAATAAATAATAAAAAAGAGATGAGTAGAACATTAGTACACTAGTGCTACCAACGACTAACAATCATCCAAACACAACCAAGCACCTCCTGAGACAAGGGGCTGCAGGGCTGGTAGCTAAAATTCCTTGCAAGTGTAAAACTGGAATAAACCTGAAATAAAAGAGCTTTCCCAGCTCTACAGTAACCTTGTTATTATATCCTGATTATCTACACATAGCAACCCAAAGAAATACAAATAGGAAAATAAGCCCGCATGAACCCTGTAAACTCCTGGTTGTACAAGTCCATCAAAGTATAAACAGCAGTGTATCTGCCAAACTGTTCCTTATGAAGAATTCTCTGATGAATAAAGAGAACAATTAAATCACGTGAAATCTAAATGAGAGAGAGCACCTGCAGTGGCTGTCTTTACTTAAGAAGAGTCATTTCATTCTGGAATGCTGGCACATACGTCCTGAAACAATATTCCTAGAAATGTGCACGGATCCTGTAGCCTTTTTAAGTACATTTTTAAGGCATTCATTCGACTGGGATGTCCAAGCTCCCCACTCTACCCGCCCTAGGGCAGGCAGGAGGCAGCACCGGACTCTGCACTTCCATTCCTGGAGGACTGGCCCCAGCATCACTCTTCCTCAGGATGCAGAGCACAAGGGTATCCTAGAAACTCCTCAGAGTGTACTCCCGCCCTCCCAACCCTGGCAGCAAGAGGGCGCGGTCCCAGGTACCAGCATCCTCCACAAAAGCTCTTGGCAGAACTCAGACAGGCTCTCCCGACCCGCCCAGCCCTCCAGCCCCCAGCTGCACAGCCCTGCCTTGCCTCGCAACTGCCGTCTAGCGCGTCCCTCACACACATCGCCTGCTCCGCGATGGCCAACAGGCTCCTCCACCTTGGGACCCAACCCTCTCTCCTCTCAGCCTCCCAGCCGCGATGCCAGGCCCAGCACCGCCTAGCCCACTGGATGGCTGCTGGGGGCGGAGGCAGAGCCCAGAAGCAGAGCGGGGGAGGAGCCTGTAGGCGGAGGCGGAGCCCGAGGGGCGGAGGCGGAGCCAGGGGGGCAGGGGAGGAGTCCGGCGGAGGAGGGAGACGGAGCCCGTGGTAGCAGAGGCGGAGCCTAGCGGAGGGGGCGGAGCCCGGGAACGAAAGCGAACTCGGGGTAGAGACGGGGAGAGGCCCGGAAGCGGAGGGAGGCGGAGCCCTGTGAGGTGAAGGCGGAGCCCGGCGGATGAGGGAAGCGGAGTTTGGGAGAGCAGAGGCGGAGCCTAGTGTGTGCAGAGGCTGAGCCTGGGGCGGAGGCGGAGCCCGAGGGGACGGAGGCGGAGCCCGGGTCAGGCGGAGGCGGAGCCCGGGACGGCGCCTGCCCCACACCCTTACCTGGCTTCTCCTGGTCTCAGCCTTCCACGATGAAGTAGTCCACTAGCCAAGCCACGACCGCCGCCATCGTGCCCGGGAAGCGGGTTCCAGTCGCCAACCCTCGCCGCCGCCGCCGCCGCCGCCGCAACCCAAAGGGATTTTCCTTTTCCCTTTGGCGGCTGTTGCCATAGCAATGGCGCTTACGTCACGCTTGACAATGGAGGCGCGCACTGCGCCTGCGCTGGGCCTCGCGCAAGCCCCTCCCCCGCCCCATCTGCGAGGGCTCGGCCTTCGGGTTCCCCGAGGCGGCTTGGACCCTCGGCTCAGGAAGTGGGCGGCTGCTCCGAGGGGAGCTCTTAGAGGCCGCCCTCTGCCTCAACGCCCCCTCCCCTATTCTTTATTTTCCTCTATCAGGGGTCTTTCCTTCCGCCTTCTCTCTCCCTTTTGCAGTGGGGGGAGAAGGGCATGGAGGGTCGTGAGGTCACTGGAAAGCTTGCTCTTCTCTGCTGCCTGCTTGCCACTGGCCGCGCAGCAAAGATTCTCCCGCCCTCTGCTGGAAGCTTTTAATTTGCACCACCGAGGCTTTCTGGCTGAACGTTTTCTGTTTATGTTGTGCAGATTGGGATTTTAGAAACATGCCACCGAGCTGGCGGGGGAGGAAAAGACTTGCGCAATCTTCAGAGACACCTATGGTTTCTGGGATTCCTGGGCTGGGAGCGTTCACCTTGGGCTTTCCTCTGAGTGCCCAAGAGAGTTGGGTTCCACCTAAGAACAGGGCATCCCAGGGATCCTCCTGAAATGGTCCTGTCGCTTCCCAGGGAGCCCTGCTCACCTGAATTTCACTGCTTTTTTGTTTCAAAGCTCTGGTAGCTGAAACAGGTATTAACTTCCAAGTTGCTCTATTGCAAAAGTGCAATCAGATAAATTCATGGGGCTCTTTGTCCAGTCTAGAGATTATCCTAGTCGATTGAGTTTATTTTTTATTTCTTTTTTTATTTTTTTTAATTTTCATTAGTTACAATTTATTCACTTTGTATCCCCCCTGTAGCTCCCTCCCTCCTCCTCTCCCAATCCCACTCACCCTCTCCCTTCTCCACCCATGCCCCTCTGCCAGTCCACTGATAGGGGTGGTTTTCCTCCCCTTCATTCTGATCCTAGTCTATCAGGTCTCATAAGGACTGGCTGCACTGTCTTCCTCTGTGGCCTGGTAAGGCTGCTCCCTAAAGGGGAGGTGATCAAAGAGCAGGGCAGTCAGTTCATGTCAGAGACATGCAAAATCCATACACATAAAATAAACAATCTTTTTATACTTGGAATAAATGTATATATCATAAAAGTAAATATACACTCCAGTGGCATTTAATATATCTCACCATTGGACAACGAATACAGCTGTCTTTTTTGTTTCAAACCATTTTCATCACCCACCCAAAATCCATTAAATATACACTACCATTTCTCTCTCTAGGCCCTGGCAATAACCACTCACTTTCTGATTCTATGGGTTTGCCTGTTTCCTATAACTTGAATTAATCTTGTCTGGAATATTGTTTCCTAGGTTTTGGGTTTTTGCTTTTGGGTTGGTTGGTTGGTTGATATTTTGAGCGAGGGTTTCTCTGTGTAGCCTTGGATGTCCTGGAACTTTCTTTGTAGACAAGGCTGGCCTTGAACTCACAGAGATCTGCCTACCTCAGCCCCCTGAGTGCTGGGATTAAATGTGTGAGCCATCACACCACCACCTGGCTTTTTTCCTAGTTTTATCCATGCTCTATCATTAGTGCTGCCTTGTACTATATCAGAGCATCAGTACTG
Source organism: Meriones unguiculatus (assembly GCF_030254825.1). NCBI lineage: Eukaryota > Metazoa > Chordata > Mammalia > Rodentia > Muridae > Meriones > Meriones unguiculatus. Next base: position 772,031 of record NW_026843581.1, on the reverse strand, counting down.
CATTCTTCCTTACTGTTGAATAACCCTCTTCTCTATGTACAAATCAGGCCTTGCTTATCCACTGGTGATTTAGAGCATAGAGCATTGTTTCTGTCTAGCGCCATGACCATGTATAGAAAATATGTGAGTGGAGCTAAAGAGATATCTCAGTGGTTAAGAGTACTGGTTGCTCTTTCAGAGGTCCTGAGTTCAATTCCCAGCACCCACATGGTAGCTCATAACCATCTGTACTGGGATTTGATGCCCTCTTCTGGCATGCAAGTGTACATACAGATAGAGCACTCACATACATAAAATGAATAAATCTTAAAAGAAAAAAAAAGTGCCTGAGTACCAGTTTGCAATTCTCTTGGTATATCCTTAAGAGTAGCACTAATGGACAGTAGTAAATTACATATGGTAATGATTTTACCTACCAACACTGAACAAGAATTCTAACTTTATTTCTATCTTTATATCTTTGTCAACAGTTGTTTCCTTGGTTGTTTTTTTAAAATATTATAGATATCTTAAGAGGTATAGATTACTTTTTGTTTGTTTGTTTGGGGTTTTGTTGTTTTGCTTTACTTTTTTAGCTTGTTTAAAAAAAGGGGGGTTTTCTCTGTGTAGCCCTGGCTGTCCTAAAACTCACTCTGTAGACCAGGCTGGCCTCATACTCAGAGATCTATCTGCCTTGTACTCCTGAGTGAGTGCTGGGATTAAGAGTGTGCCACCACTGCCTGGCCCAATAAGTGTGAATTATTAACTTATGCTGTTGCTCTTAAGACAGGGTCTCACTAGAGACCCAACTAACCTGTGACCTAGTTTACTCTTGTACTCTGGATCCTCCAGCCTAATTTTCACCCCCAATACTGAGGTTAACAGCATGGAATTAACCACCAGGCCTAGCTGAGTAGATGTCTTACTGTCCTCCTGATTTATATTTCTTTAATGACTCATGGTGTTCAGCATATTTTCCTCTGTATGACTGCCATTTCTAAATCTTCCTTGAAGAAATATCTATTCTAGTCCTCTGCCTAACTACACCTTTACCACACCCTGCTGAGGTGTCTAACCCTTGGCTTCCCCCATGCTAGGCAAGCTCTGTTCTACTGAGCCATACCCCTAGCCCAGCCCTGTTTGTTTTTGTTGTGTTTGTTATTCTAAAAACTAGACTTCTGTCAAATAAAAACTCTGCAGACTTTCTTTCTGTAGACTGTCATGTTATCTTCTTGATATTACCCTTTGGTTCAAAAAAGTATTTTACTTTGATGAAGTCCAAAGTTTTATTGGTTTTCTATGATTTTTGTGTCATATTTAAAAATTAATTATTGAATTTAACATCATGAAAGTTCACTACTATGTAACCTTTGCACACTTATAGCTCTTATATTTTGGCCTTTGATCCATTTTGGGTTGACTTTGTAATGATAGGGTTCTCATTTTACCTTTTTTAAAAGATCTATGTTTATTTTGTGTGTGTATAACTCTTTGTGTGTACATATGTATGTGTGTGCATGTGATGACCAAAAGAGAGTGTCAGAGACCCCAGATCTAGAGGGAGAGACAACTGTGAGCATCCAGCATGGATGCTAGGAACTGAACTTAGTTCTTTGGATGAGAATCAAGTTCTCTTAACCACTAAGCCATCTCCCCAGCCCCCATTTACTCTTTAAATGCATATTGTTTAAATTCTCTTTGAAAATATTGACATTAACCTGAGGTAATCATTGTTCATCCTACTAATACTAAACTACATTCCCAACTTGCAAGTTTATTTTAATTTCTTTCTTTTTCTTTATCGAAGTTGTTTCCCAAACCTAGAATTGAGCACTACCTTCTTGACTATGTTTATTCTATTAAGGTCTTAGATAGACTAGTGGACATTTAAATGGCTGTTTTGTAAATGAAGTTTTCCCATGACATAAGGTAAAGGCCTAAAAGTACTGTGTGTTTCTATCTATGCATGAACACATTAACATCCACTGAAGATATACTTTGGTTTCTCACCTAACAACTGCCAGGCTGCTGAAACTGATAAGCCTGGACAGGACAGCCTGATTGATGAGGCTGGCTAAAGGCCATTCCACCCCCTAAGATAACTACCATCATCTTTCACTAACAAGGGAGAGAACAATCCAAGTCCAGATTTGTTTTGCTGAGGGCTGGGAGCCTCAAGTGATGAAGCTATGCAAGAGAGAAGACAGCCTTTCTTGCCTTACAAGACAAGATGAAGCTGATTCCTAGTGTGGGGGGATTTCTCAGCCTGATACTCCCCGTGTGGACTGTGGTGGGGTAAGTGGTTTCACTGTACAGGCATTGCCAATGCTTGCTGTGGTTAGCCACTACAGTTTAGGCAGGCAGTCTGAGAGTTGGATTTGATCATATTTCCTGCAGCCACAACCAGGGCTCCTTCAGATTTCTTCTCCCAACCCATAACTTAGGAGACTGAGAGATGTGGAAATTTCCCTGATGACTGCCATATCTCAAAACACGAAGTTGCCTAAGCAAAAATCTCAATGACTGCTACCCTCGATACTGGCCTTTCACTCAGGCCCACATTTGTCTTTCAGTCCTGTTGCTCCTACTTCCCACATGTCCATTTCACACTCACATCATTGTCATTTCCCATCTTGATAGTTTATAATACCTTCCTTACCCTTTTCCCTCTTCATTGGTTCCATGTGTGTAAAAAATGGCTTTTTATATGTAAAACTTATTTTTGAAAATCAGGTTTTACTTATCTCAGGCTAGCCTCAAAAATTCCAAGCACATTAAGATGATGTTGAACTTCTGATGCCCCTGACTGCACCTCCTTATTGGGATTACAGGTGTGTACAAAACACGAGGTTTCATGGATGCAAGGCAAGCACTTTACCAACTGAGCTATGTTCCAAGTCCTTATATAGAAAACCTAAAGACAAAAAGCAAGATATTGACCCAGTCTTAAAATTAAGTCTGTAAGCCTGGAGCAGTGGCACACACCTGTGAGCCCACACTCAGAGAAGCTGAGGCAGGTGGGTCGCACTGAGTTCAGGGCCAGCCTGGTCTACACAGAAAAGCCCTATTTTGAGAAAAAAAAGTTAGTGTACCAAGCACACATTTTCAGTTTGAACTATGTTTGGAGTGCAGGAAAGAGAAATCCAGAGATGGCTGACAGACTGTGTCTTAGGCCATTGTGTCTTGACATTTTTTTTCGAAGTATCTGGGACTGCAGTGGTCACAGTGCTACTGAGAGGCTTTGCAGGCTGTTCTTATATAGATTGAATATTTGGTACACAGGCCTTGGCTACATAATTTGCAGAGTCCAGTGCAAAACAAAAGTGAAGGATCCCTTGTTCAAAAGTTAAAGATTTCAAAAGCTTTAGCAGAGCATTAGAACAAAGGTGGGCTCCTCTGAGTGCAGATCCCTAGTACCTGAACAGGGTGTGTTTCCACAAAGCTGACTCTGTTGGTGCAGTCTGTGTGCATGCTGGAGTAGAGAGGGGGGTGGTTGCTGGGAATTGAGCTCAGGACCTTTAGAAAAGTAGCTAGTGTTTTTAACCTCTGAGCCATCTCTTCGGCCCATTTTTTTTTCTTTTTTTGATTTTGATTTTTATGTCTATGAGTTCTCTACATGCATATACACCTGCATGCCAGAAGAGGGCATCAGATCCCTGTATAGGTGGTTGTGAACCACAATGTGGTTGCCAGGAATTGAACTCAGGTCCTCTGGAAGGACAGCCAGTTCTATTAGCCTCCAAGTCATCTCTCCAGCCCCAATATTCTGCTTTGGTTGTTTGGTATTTTGGAGATAACAATGAAACCTAGAACCACCTTGTGCATGCTTAGCACATGATTTACCACTGAGCTACATACCCCAGCCTCAAAACAATCTCTAGTTGTTCTAGTCTTGTCATTATTGTTGAGATGATCTCACTACATAGCCCAAGTTCACCATCCTTCTGCCCCAACCTCCTAAGAGCCAGGATTACAGAAGTGTACCATTACACCCAACACTCAAAACTATTGTTTCTAAAGTGTGTGTGTGTGTGTGTGTGTGTGTGTGTGCATATTTTCAGCTTTTAGGAACTTTATTTTCCTTCCACCTTTTCTGTTTGCACAGGTTTCTGCAGAGGAGCTCAGGACCACTCAGGGGTGGCTCCAACCCAATCAGTGGCCTATGCTGTGGGAGCTGTTCACCAGTCCTTAGTGTCTGGCTGGACACTCCAGTCTTCAGTAGGGAACTTCTGCATGGGTACAGAGGGCACCTGCATACCCTCAGACCAGTCTGCCACCTCGGGATGAGCGACAGTGAACTCAGGAGCTGGCACAGTCCATTCACCCTGGAATTCCTCCTTGGTCATGGCCTTCTCAGCAGCAGCCTGCTATTCTTTCTCAGTCTCCTCTGGGTATATGTAGAAGTAAAGACCAAGCATAACCTCCCATGACTGCTCACAGGAGATAGTGCCATGCATGAGGAGTACTTCCTCGGCCAGCATCCACCACTGAGTGAACTTCCTTGTTACGTGGATGGCAATGTCCACATAGTGCAGAGAATCTGTCTTGCACTGAGCAATGGTAGGCAGGTTCACCTAAGCAGCCTCTGGGAAGGGCTGGTTTCAGCCCTGAGATCAGTTACCATTAGAAGCTATGGCTCCCTGAAGCTGCTTGCATCTGGTTAGTGAAGATCCCAGGTGTGAAGGGGGCAACAATTGGAGTGGCTACAGTGGCAGCGGCAAACTTCAGCACAGCTTGCTCACCAGTGTTCCTGGAGGCGATGACACTGACATCAGCAAGGTTCTCAATGGCAACAGTAGTCTGAGCCGAAAGCAACAGGTCCTCTTCAGATTTATGATGTAGATACCATCACTCTTCCTTTTGTAGATGCATTGCTCCATCTGAAAGTCAAGGTTGGTGCCACATAACTGGGTTCCTGTGGCAAGGAATTTGAGGACATCCTCCTCCTTCATCTGCAGGACATCAAGGGCTCAGAACATTGTGTAAGTTTCCCCTTTAAGTTATGCTGGGAATTGAGAACAAGACCACATGGACCCATCCCCAGGCAGTGCATAAAAGTGTGTGTATGTTTAAATTTTTGTAATCTTACTATTAATTTTATAGAACAAAAAGGTCCTTGAGATAAGTGTACACCAAATCAATTCTATCCTATTTTCAAATCACTTGTCTTAGTTATTTTTCTATCACTATGCTAAGATATCATGACCAAAGCAGCTTATAGAAGAAACAGTTGTTTGGGTACTTAGAGTTTCAGATGATAAGTCCATGAATATCATGGCAGAGACCATGGTGGCAGACAGTAATGGCAGGCAGAGCACCAGAGCAAACAGTGGTTAAGAGCTTACATCCTGATCTATAAGTATGAGGCAAAGAGCTAATTGAGAATGGTGTGGGATTTTAAAACTTCAAAGCCCACCCACAGTGACACAACTCTTCAACCAGATCACACTTACTAATGTTTCCAAAATTGTTCCACCAACGGGGGACCAGATTTTCGAACATATGAGATAGTAGGGGTCATTTTCATTCAAAGAACTACACTCCTCAATAGCTTCCTATGGAGACAGGAATTAAGATAAAAATTTTAATGTCCCAAAGCATCTCAGGCACTCAGATTCTTGTGTTGTTTTGTTGTTGCTGCTGCTGTTTTGTTTTTGAGACTGAGTTTCATATAGTCCAGGTTGTCCTTCATTCCTGACCTTCCTGATGCTCCATTTACAGGCATGTGTCACCACACTTGTTTTATGATCTTTTTTGTTTTGTTTTGTTTGTTTGTTTGGTTGGTTGGTTGGTTGTCATTTTGCTTTGCTTTTCAAGACAGGATTTCTCTATGTAGCTTTGCCTGACTGGACTAGCTCTGTTGACCAGGGTGGCCTCAAAATCACTGAGATCCAGTGTGTGCCACCACACCTGCTGACCTCTTTTTTTTTGAGAGGGTATTTTTATCTTTTGTGTAGATGAGTGATAAGATTATTTTACTTGTATGTATAGAAGTGTACCACATGTGTGTCTTATTTCCCAGGAGGCCATATGGCATCAAATTCCCTGTAACAGGAGCTACTGAAGATTGTGAACCACCATGGACATGCTAGGAACTCTGCAAAAAAAGTAGAGAATGTTTTGCTTTGTTCTAAGATTTATTATGTATATAATGTTGTGTTTTCATATACACCTGCATGCCAGAAGAGGGCAACAATTTTCATTATAGATGGTTGTGAGCCACCATGTGATTGTTGGGAATTGAACTCATGACAAAAAGCAGCCAGTCCTCTTAACATCTGAGCCATTTCTCCAGCCCCACAGAAAGTATTTTTCATCACTAAACCATCTCCTCAGCTTCCTCTTTAGTCTTTGTTATTTCTTGTTGGGAACTGCTGTTTTACCAGCTGCTTTGATATTTAAGTCTCAGCAGAAAGACTGCTTTTTAAGGCCTTCACTGGAGTTAGTGAAGAATTTCCAAGTCTAGCTTCTTTTCTTTGAGACAGCATGTAGGATACCTTGTCAAAATCACACCTCTTGTTTCACCTACTTGTGAATTTAACTCATTATACTAAAGTGCTTTTACTCTGTCTTAAGAGGAGTCTGATATAAAGCAAGGCATCTAGCTTCCACTAGAGCCTCTGGGAAAGGTCCCATGTGTTGTCTGTTGGTTTATCAATTTCAGTCCTCACTCCAGACTCAAGAACAATTCAACTCTACTGGCGGGCTCTGGCAATTACTATTATTATTGTTGTTGTTAATATTATTATTACTTTCTTCCCATTTATATTCCAAACAAATTCACTTTCTTTCATTTCCCCTATGGAACTAAAATGTTCTCAACTCTGGACCTTTGAATACGTATGTTCTTTATCCCTTCTGGGGTGTTAGATCCCTCTTGCTTTTCTTTAGGTTTCATAGTGGATTTTATAGTGATGTATACATTTCTTTGCATGGTCTATAGGTTTGTTTATGGTGGAATACCCCACAAGGCTGTAAGCTTTTAGAGAAAGAATGGTGCTTTCATGAATCATTTTCTGTGTGTTCAGGACTTAGCACAGTACTGGGTAACTAATTCACAAACAGTAACTCTCTGTAGAAGGACAAATAACCTTTTAAGTAGTAAATGCCTTGAACAAAGTCTTCGTAATCTGATAGTAATACAGAATTCCCACCTAAAGGATGGGAGCATGTAGCATTTTATTTATTAATGCCAGCCATTGTGCCGACTGTAATAAACTTCTCTTGAAGTCTTTTTATCTTGTTCTGTTACTGCTGTTACTAAGACATCCTCCTCTATGCCTGTTGCCTTCTCTGTGTTCTCTTTCATTTGTCCCATAACAAGTTACTTCCTTTAAGCTTTAGTGAGATTTAGCATCTGGCTTTATCATATGCAAAGACTATCTGTATCTACTTGTTTTGCACAGAAGCTAGGAATGCAGCTCAGAGGTAGAACATTTGCTTCACATATACAAGGTAAAGAAGGAGGAAGAAGAGGAGGAGAAAGAAAAGGAACAGGAGATGCAAAGCATTGCTTCTCTTTATGCAGATGCTCTGCCTTAAATACAGGGATTAACTGTCTTCTTGTATCTGCCTTCCAAACAAGATAGAAATTCCAGATACAGCAACAGTGCTACTTATTTGGTGTTAGTTTTTAACCTGGTCCCTCTCCTGACATTCACTGAATACCTGCTTTATACATAGTTGGTTTTATGAAAATATTCATTTTCTGGGAAGAATGTATGTTTTCATTAGGTTTTATAAGAAAATGTCCAGGGTTTTGCATCCTGCCATACTTATCCCCAGAAGACCATATCTATAAAGCTGATTGTGTCCATTTCTGTAAATCATTTGATGTTATGACTTCAGGATGCATTTTGAACCTTGTTTTCAAGAGCATGCTGTAAACCAGCCCTAAGCTTAAGAGCCATTTTGTGCCTCATTAAAAAAAAATTCATCATAAAATGTCCTGTCTGAAAAGAGCATCTGAGATCGTTGTACAATGAACTCAGTAACTTTCATTTTAGTCACTAACATTATTAGTACTGTTTGTTGTTTATCATTACTTTTCTAGAGACCCAAGTATGATGACCCTGGTGTAAGGGACTGTGCACACACTGTTAACTAAGAAAATAAAACCATACATTCAAAACAAGCAAAACCTTCAAATATTAATAAGAATTAGGTTTAGATTTAGGGCCCCAAAATAATTCAGTTGAAATGTGAGGAAGACATTGAAACACCATTATTCAGCAAGCTTTTAGAGTATATATATGATGTAAGGATGTACATATAAACACAACTTAAGAATTCTTGGGCATACACACAAAATGTGGAACTTAATTAAGCAGGGTTTTTTTCCTTTCTGTTTTCATGCCAGGAAATTTTTGAACATGTTCCTCCCCTCCCCTCCTGACAGCAGGGGTCCCTTTGGCAATGCTTTCACATAATTGCATCTTTTCAAGAGCAATGTTTGTAAATTCACACTGAGCAAGGAAGAAAGTTGTCAAGAGGCAGAGCAGAAGGATCAGGAATTCAAGGTCATCTTATAGCTGTTTAGTTTCAGGCCAGGCTGGGCTACAGGGGATCCTAACCAAATAATAATAACAGTAATAACCACAATATGTTTTGGCTAAGAGCATATTTGACGATTATTGTTCCAAGTCAGAGCTAACCTCAGGTCACCAACTTTCCTCAGAGAGGAAGCAAGGAAACAATGAGGTCCAGCGCAACAGGATTTTCTGCATACATACCCCTCTCCAACCAAGCCTTCTGACCCAAGCATGTGGAAATGTGTGCTCCCACTGGAGACCAGAGGTGCCTCAGCTTGTAGTTCTGGGTGTGTGGGGAAGGCAAAGTCACCGTGGAGCACAACTGTTTGGTCACTGGCCCACTGAGACCATCACAAGCAAACAAAACCACAAAAGAACAACACAAGAAAAAATGTACTGGGTACAATGCACGCAAAGAGAATGGAAGAAGAAAATACCAAAACTCAGAACAGTGGCCTGTCTCTCTATGGGCCCTCTATCCTGTTCCATTCGTGGTGGCCTGCCCTGAAATCAGGATCCACCCAACTACACCAGAGTTTGGAACGGCAAGCATTCAGCCAGACCAGAGACTGGAGTAGCAACTCCAGTATCTGTTGATCTTTACCAGATCTGAGACCCAGAGCAGTAGCCAAGCTATGCCAGACCAGAGACCAGAGACCAGTGGCAGAGGTGCCAAGCCTGGGGCTCTGCATACCACATACATCCCTTGGCACCTCCTTACCACTGTCACTTAGCCTTTGGAGCATGGCTCAAGGCTCCTTGAAATGGGAAATAATAGAATTTAGGGAGATAGAAGGATTCTGTCCCATGTCCTCAGTCAGGCCCAATAACAAAAACCAGACAGTGACAGACAAGACAGTCAAACAAAAAGACAAAACAGCCAGATCCCACTGCTTGTGCAGTAGAAAAATACACAGAGCCAGACAACAGATCCCACCACTCCTGCAGTGGAAAAAATGAAAGTAGGAAATCAGCAAATCTGTGCTGCAGGAGCTAGCTGCCTTGTCCTTATCCAATGATCCAGAGATCACAGAAAACTGAGTTATCTACCACCCTTTACAGATAGGGGCACATTCATGCCCTCTGAGATCCAGAGATCACAGAAAACTGGGTGTTCAACTCTCTTTACAGATGCGCCCCTTCAAGGGGGATATGGACTGTCTTCCAGGCCCCGTGTGGCTCACAGCTCTCCAGAGCATCAGCTTTAACCTTTCTGACCACATAGATTACAGATTTTGCCTCAAGGCTTGAAAACAGAAACTACGGAAACACAGAGGCAGATGCAGACAAACAGACATGGGCAGAGTGCTCACTTAACAGGCTGGTGTTCAGCTTCATGTGCCAGTGGTGCTTGGGGCTCTTGGGAATCCTGTATGAGCACCCAAATGTTATGCCCAGATCTTAGGGTCCCCAAAGATCATCAGGAGCTGGACGACATATGCAAGAGCAGAGAGCTTTATAGGGGCTTAACCCCAGTCCCTCCATGATCACCAACACAGCAGACCAGAGAGGAAAGCCCTGAGAAGTTGCATGGCAGGGTTTTGATTGGAGTCTGAAGAAGGAACAGGAAGTTCCAGTTTAACAGTTACAGGATTGGGTGACATTCAGTGAGGGCAAACATTTTACAAAGTGATTGGCTAGCTAACATAACTAACACTGAGTGAGGTAGCTATAGGTCTCAGGAATGTTAGTTAATTTCTGTGCCATGGAATGTTCTAATACAAGGTTGGTGGGCTGCTCAGCACAAATATCCCAACTTGAGATAAGATACTTTCACATTCTTGTAGTTATCCTCAGACTGTTCCTTGGGTAGGGAATCTTATGACCTTATTTCTGGAATTGGTGACCCATAACCTAGTTTGTGGTGACCTTGTGGAGGGGCCACTAGTTTGGTGACCTTTAGGTAACCATTTTTAGGCCTAATTCATGGTTACCTTTGGAGGTGCCAGGTCTGGTTCTCTCAATTCTAATGATGCATTTGGATTTTGTGGGGGTTGTAAATGGTATGTCCTGTGTCAGAGAGCACTCCAATATTAAGCTGTGATATAGAAGATTAGAACTGATGATGTAAAGTATTTACTATTGCTTAGAAATGAGTGACACCAGTTAGAATTTAGATGAGGGAAGACTGCCTGTAAAACACTCCACAGAGAAGTAGTATGCTAACCAGGCCTGTTAGAGATTAGGATCCCGGGATACATGTTTGCTCACGAGGATTATCTAGAAATGTGGCAGGATGAGGTTTCTAATTTGTAATTTTCCAACGTGTATTTATTAATTCATGAATGTGAATGAAAACATACCAGATTGGTGGGTGTACAATTTGGGTCAGGTAGCTTGATCCAGTGAATATTGAATTTCAAATTAAGGGACTGTCCTATGCCTGTATGTACAATCCTCATTGACATAGTTCTGTCAGTTCAAATTTGAGACACAGGCTAGTGGATAAAGCTATGTCTGTCAGGTTACCAGTCTCAGCAGCTAATATTGGACACAGGGGCAACATTAAACAGTATCTTATTAATGGCTTTCCCTCTACCACAGAATGGCCTGTGTTTTTCAAAGTCTGTATGCCTATGTGTTTTTTTCAACTAAGAGCTTAAGAGCACTGGCTGCTCTTCCAGAAGTCATGAGTTCAATTCTCACCAAGCACATGGTGGCTCACAACCATCTATAATGAGATATGGTGCCCTCTTTCAGTGTACAGGTGTGCATGCGTGTAGAACATTGTATACATAATAATAAATAAATAAATACTTAGAAAAGTCAGTTGTTGGTATTATTAAATTTTTTGTTGATGCATCATTTTCCTAGTCTCTTATTAGTTAATATTCTCTGATAATCCCCAGTCATTAAGAATTTCATTCCTTTTTCTCTAGTACTTTGATATTTGTTTTGTTTAAAGCAATGTCTCCTGTAGATCAGCTTTTCACTTGTTATATAGTTTACACTTTATTTCAACACTGAATGCTACCTCTACTGCCCAGTGCCTAGAACACAGTCTTGCAAGTCTTTTCAGGTGGGCCCTGACTGGTCTCTGTGAAGTAAAAGAGACCAGTGAATGAGTGTCCACTGACAGCCCTGGTTTTCCTGTTTTTTTTTGTTTGTTTGTTTGTTTGTTTTTTTTTTTTTTGAAGATGGGACTTGTGTGAGAATTGAGTTCACTGACCTACTTTGAAGCTGGTTACAACACAAAAAGGGAGGAGGAGGAGGAAAGATGGTAATGAGTCAGGTAATCAATTTCAGACAGTCAGTAAAAGTGAAAACTGGATGTTTGAGGGGATTCATACACAATGAAATCAAGAATATGTATTAAGAGCTGAGATTGTTTCTGGAAAGCAAATTTTGATAGTTGAACTAGTTAAAACAATACAGAAGATCTGGAGAAACTGGTGTGGTACTGCCTAACAGGAATGTTTCCCCCATTTGAAATTGCAAAACCAGAGAGAAAAGGTGAGTAACAATTGATGTGCGCTAATATATACCTGAAGTCCTCGAAGAATATTGGACCATAAGGCCATTTTCAACTTTTAAAAATAATTTTTAAGATTATAATGAAATTGTTTTAACCTACTCATTCCTCTCTACTCTTAGGTCTCAAATGCTGGGATGAATGGTTGAGGAGCCTACTTACCAAAGCAAAGTAGACCTTGCTGTCAGGTCCTCCCAGCATCCCTCAGTCCTTACCTGTTACAAGGTATGGGTGTCAAACACAGATCTCTAGCCCAGGAGTGGAGCTGCCCTCCTCCCAGCTGTCCTTCCTTATGTATTCTAACCGTTTTAGTTACCTGGTCATTTTCATTTATCATTTATCCTTCTAGACCTTTGTTCTGGCTCTCCACTTCCCTCTCTCCTCTCGTCTCACATAGCTCAGGGTCATGTCAACTCTAAACTGTCCCAGATTTTCCTGTGTCTGACTATGTTCTCTTGTCTATCTATAATAAACTTTTTACTCCAACATTTCTAGGTACAGCCATATCCTTTTTGTTTTATTTCTCATTTTCATTGAGCTCTCATTAACTACTCCTTGCTCTCAAATCCATGGCCATTTGTTTCTTTAATGGTTGTTACTCTTTGGCTTTGACTGAAGTTTTGATGAAGGACTTCCCAACTATGAGGTAGAGGTGATTGCACTGGACACTGAGTGTGTAATGGAATGTGCAACATAAATGGCTTGTATCTGGGAAGATGAGCAGGTGCCCTGGAAAAGTGGAAGATTGTATTTTAAAACATTTCGAAGATGAGGATGTTGCAGGATATTTGATCCCAGTGTGATACCTGAGATTGTGAACTGTAAAAACCCGTGCTTTGTTTGGTGTGGGTGAGCCCTAATACAAACCTTAATTCCAAGAACTTACAATTTATTGTAAACAGGTCATTACGGTATGGTTCCATCAGCCCTAGAACATGCCTTTAATTCAAAAGCTCTCTGTGCACAGGATTTATTAATGTTAATTCTAGGTCAAGAGGTAAAGCAAGAAACCAGCTAACAGGGATTAAGGAGTAAGTGGAACTTTCAGCTGAAATGTATTTAAGACAGAGTGTAAAAGTGGAAGGAGTTTTAGCTTTGTAGATTTTGGGCTTTTTGAGCTTTGAGCTAGAAGCCTTTGGCCTTGGGTTCCTTTCGCCTATCGCCCCCAGAGCTGTCATCTGAACTGGTGAGCTTTTGGAGCTTCTTCCTCTTAGAGGTGAGGTGAGTAGCAAAATCAGATGGGTGCTCTCTTTGCCTTTTCTGTGCTAGCAGGTTTTAAAATCGAATAATTGGGATTTTCATTCTTTTAGAACAAAACTAGGGCTCTGTGTACCCATAGGGGTTAGGGCAAAGCTAGAATGCCTCTGTTATCTGCATCATTTGACCTTTGATCCACTGATAGAGGGGCTACTACTTTTCTGAGACTCAGCTTTATTGTTCAAGCTAATGAGGAACTCTGGGCAGGCATAGCAGTCAGGAGCAATAGTGGGAGGTAGTTGATGGGTTTGTTCTGGGATTTTCCTCTGATGTAGCTCTAAAGAGCTGTGAGTGAGACCAGAGGCCATGTCATGCTGAGTGTGGGGCCATTTTCCCCAGGCCAGGAAGAGAAGGCTGCTGAGCTCTCACAGCCTGATCTGCTTTGAAAGAGATGGACTGTGGTTCAGACTGTGGTTCAGGCTGTGGTTCTGTTGGTCTCCATGTGGTGATCTCGGCAGAGACCCTTGGCCTTCAACCCTTCCTGAGTGTTTATTGACCAGAGAAGTGAGGATTTTGTGACCTGAGCAGTAGAAAGTTGTGGTGCTTATAATTTGACTACCTAGTGTGCACACACAGGCATTGGTATTGCAGTGGACAAATTGGAAAACTGAAGGTCTCATTTCTAGAAATGATGAACGTTGTATTCCACATACAGTTTTGTGTAACAAATTTTACAAATCATTTGAAACTAGAAGAAAAGAGGTGGTGGTGGTCATCTTTCAGCAATACTTGATTACGTTTTGTTGTTGTTGTTGTTTTTTACCTTTCAACTACCACTAGTCACAATGGTGTGATTTAGGGAAATTCAATTCGAGGGTACAAAAGGAATTTCTGAGATGCAGAATTTTGTCAGGTGTGCCTGGTTTTAGGTAAGTGGATAGGGCAGATTCCACATCTTGTGACATAATTCATGCAGCAAGAAAAAGATACTAAATTATTCTCCAACATTTTTTGTGTGTGAGTGTCGGCAAGGGCTGGGCTGTGCCTGAACCCACAAGGGGACATGAGGGACTGCAAGCCATAGCCCAGCTTTATGATCACCTCCATTTTCCAAGAGACTTCCAGAGTAAAAGGACTCTCTGTAAAGGAGGTTAGTAGTAGCTGGAGTGTCAGAAATATAACAGTTTAGGTGTCGCTTTGTGTTTGTCTTGTAGCAGTTGTGAAATCTGTGTTTATTTAATTTGTATTAATTACAAAATAAAAGTTATCTCTGGTCCAGTGCACATTTTTCATGCTAGAGTTTCCTTAGGTCTTTTCACGTAAACTTGGCTATATTTTAGGCTTATGTTTTTGGCTTTTTCTCTCACCCCTTCATTCTTTCACAAACACTGTACACATTCTTCTTGATTATTGAAGTTTGTGGTAAGTACAGAAATCACATCTTGCCAGAAGATTATGAGATTCATGACAATAGAATCATCCCTTATTTTTCTGTTTTCCTCTGTTTCTTACCAGGTGGCTTTTCTGATATGAGATTGAGATTTTGAATTCTCCTTTAACAAGCACATAAAGATCATTTGCACTTATGTCTGTAGAAGGCAGAAGAGACAACATGGAGGTAGGTGATACCACTTGGCCAGTTTACTCCTTTTCTTTGGACATTTTCTTTAGGTGATCTATCCTTTTTCTTCCAAAGTTTTATTTGTCCAGTGGTCTCCATATTCCTTAGTCTTTCAGAGGCTCTCTGTGGTAGAATCCTGCCCTGTTCCCTGTTTTCTCCCTCTTCTGATGTCCATCCCATTGGCCTTTCTGAGTGAGGATTGATTATCTTACCCAGGGTCCTCCTTCTTCCTTAGCTATACAGATTTCAGTATGATTATCCTATATTATATGTCTAATATCCACCATATGTGTCCTTCTGCTTCTGGGATACCTCACTCAGGATAATCTTTTCTAGATCCCACCAATGGCCTGCAAATTTCATGATTTCCTTGTTTTTAATTACTAAGTAGTATTCCATTGTGTAAATGTGCAATTTCTGTATCCATTCCTCAACTGAGGGACATCTGGGTTGTTTCCAGCTTCTGGCTATTATGAATAAAGCTGCTTTGAACATGGTGGAGCAAATTTCCATGTTATGTACTTGAGCATCATTTGGATATATGCCTAGGAGTGGTATAGCTGGATCTTGAGGAAGCACTATTCCTAATTGTCTGAGAAAGAGCCAGATTGATTTCCAAAGTGGTTGTACAAGTTTATATTCACACCAACAATGGAGGAGGGTTCCCCTTTCTCCACATCCACACCAGCATGTGTTGTCAATTGAGTTTTTTATCCTAGGCATTCTGATGGGTGTAAGGTAAATCTCAGGGTAGTTTTGATTTGCATTTCCCTGATGACTAAGGACTTTGAGCATTGCTTTAAATGTTTCTCTGCCATTCAATATTCCTCTGTAAGATTTAGGGTTGGAGAAGATACTTTCCTAGTCTGTAGGATGTTGTTTTGATCTGATGACAGTCTTCTGCTTTACAGAAGATTTTCAGTTTCATGAGGTCCTATTTATTGAATGTTGATTTTAGAGCCTGTGCTGTTGGTGTTCTTTTCAGGAAGTTGTCTCCTGTGCCAATGAGTTCAAGGCTCTTCCCCACTTTTTCTTCTAACAGATTTGGTGTATCTGGTTTTATGTTGAGATCTTTGATCCACTTGTGCTTTAATTTGGTTCAGGGTGATGAATATGGATCTATTTGCATTTTCTACATGTAGACATCCAGTTAGACCAGCACCATTTATTGAAGATTCTGTCATTTTTCCATTGTATGGTTTTGGTTTTTTTGTCAAAAAAATAAATAAAGTATCCGTAGCTGTGTTGGTTTATTTCTGAGTCTTCTGTTTGATTCCATTGATCCACCATTATGTACCTATGCTAGTAGCATGCAGTTTTTTATTATTATTGCTCTGTGGAACAGTTTGAGATCCAGAAGATCTGTTGTTGTACAGATTGTTTTAGCAATTCTGGATTTTTTGTTTTCTATATGAAACTGACTTTTTTTTCTTTAAAGGTCTGTAAAGAATTGTGTGGGTATGTGATGGGAATTGTACTGGATCTGTAGATTGCTTTTGGCAGGATGGCCATTTTCATTGTTTTAATCCTACCAATCCATGAGCATGGGAGCTCTTTTCTTCTTCTGATATGTTTTTTCAATTACTTCCTTCAGAAACTTGAATTGTTTTTTAAACAGGTCTTTCAGTTGTTTGGTTAGAGTCACACCAAGGTGCTTTATGTTATTAGTGGCTATTTTGAAGGTTGTTTTTACCCTAATTTCTTTCTTGGCCCTTTTGTCTTTCATATATAGGAGGGCTACAGAATTTTTGTTAATTTTGTATCCAGCCCTTTTGCTGAAAGTGTTTATCAGCTGAAGGAGTTCTCTGGTTAAATTATGGGATCACTCATGTATATCATCATATGCATGGGACAACTACTGCCACCTCTGCTGAGCAGGGAGACCCATGCTTGGGCAAGGGGAAGTACAGGGGGGTTGAATATTCGACACTCTCAATCCTCGGAGATGTCCATGGGTGACCTGGCTACAAACTCTCCAAACTCACAGATTTTCCCCTCTCACCCAGGAAACCTCAATGTGGATGTTCTGGCTTCAGCAGCCCCTCCATTCACAAATTTCAGAATTTTAGATCCTGTTCCCCTCAGAAACATTGCACACTGTTTGCTGCCATGCTGGACCCCTTTCCTTTACTTAGATTCTTAGAAAGTTCTTCTCCTATCAGGTTAGTATCATAAACCTGAGATCAAATATCCATTGTATTTCTAATCCATGCCTCTCTTGGTGCTGATCTTGCTTTTAAAGGTCTAATCACCTTTTTGCATTTTAAATAAGCATTTTCAAAAGCCAAAAATTCAATTGATATTTTTCTGGCTTCTGAATCTGATATGTTCACTAGGCTGGAGTATCAAAAGAATTTTCTATGGACTGTTACAGCTAGAATGAGATCACCAGTGGTAGTGGAAATTCGGGTGTTCTAGCCTATGGCAATACCAAAGTGTTACCATTCTTGGTTAAGCTGCTGTGCTAAGCACCTCAGAAGTGCAGGTGAAAGTCCATGCCTGGTTGGTTGCAACCAAGACTCAGGCCTGGTGAGACACAGACCCAGTGAGTCCTAGGCCCAGTGGGCCATTGAGCAGGCCCAAAGGGAGATAAATGATGACTCTCAGGGGCCATGATGGAAGGCTGATGGTATCAAGTGGCATACAACCAACCACATGGATTCACACCCAGCATGTTTATTTGAAGTCAGGGATTTATAAACCTTGGGCAAAGAGAAGGATTTTGAGGATGAATGTTTGATTTACTATGGTCTAGGGGTCAAGGATACTTGGCTTATGTATGCATGAAAATGTATATTCATTTTCCATGCAGTATCATGGTCCTATTGCAAGAAGGAGAACACAGTACTTAATTATCCTATTTGTAGGGGGAAAATCTCTGAGTACAGTTGAAAGTCACTGCTGAAGAATAAGATCCTAAGCAGGGTGATGCATTTCTAGGAATTTAGAGATGCTTGTTGGAGCAGTTTTCTTATCAGGAAAGGGTTTGGCTAATAATCTGCCCTGAGGCTCTTTACCAGACCTGGGGTCAAACATATCAGGGAGTGGATTTTTAGGCCCTTCCTTGAGAAAACAGAGTTCACCTTCATAGACTGAGTGCAAATAAATGGCTATCCAAAGATGTCAGAGTTTACCCTAATCCAGCAAAGCCTCACATCCCTCAAATGTTTGTTGGCTTTATTTAAGGAATTTATTGGTTTCCTCCAATAGTGTGATTATGTTTTGCCTGGATTTCCTTATGGAATTTATTCATATCACATACCACAGCACATCCTGAATATACAAACATAGCTGAAAGCATACACAAAAAAAATCTTTAAACAAACAAACATCATGAAGATGATGAAGATGATATTGGTCATTACAGCAATTGGTGCAAAAGGAGGTGTTTAAGTATATAATACAAGCACACTGTTTCTATAAAAATCTGCTTTCTTCTACTTGACATTTAAAAGTTTACATTTTCTGACACTGGTGCAGACATATATCCAATCATCAATCACAGAAAATAATATGGTTCCCAAATGATCATAACAGATATCCCTTTCTTTATCATAAGAGTATGAGATAATTTTAGTAGTCAAAATTATTTTATTCTAATGTTGAAACATTTGTATGCTTTAATGGAATCTCTTCAATTGGAATAGCCCTCCACCTCCAATACATTTTTTATTGTTGCCAAAGGAAATAACCAGATTGCACAAGTTGAGTAATGGCCAGTGATGTCTTTGATTTTGATTTTGACTATAATCCTATTGTATTTGCTTATAGGACTATGTTATATTTATAGGCCTATCTTTGTGTTTCCTTTTGACAGGGGTGCTATGTATATTGTGTGATTTGTTTATATATATTATATTATATTATATTATATTATATTATATTATATTATATTAATTTTTTCTCTTGAAAGGAATAGACCTTCACATATTTTTGCCTTCTGAAAATTTATTATATTATGCTATAATTCCTTGAGTTTCTGTTGATTTGGGGACTTGATTTAGAGAAACAGTTTTACTTTTCTCTTCTTGATCTTAAAGGCTTCCCTCTCCTCATTCCTTGGTATATCTGTGTTTTCAAATTCTTGCAATCGTCAATGTATCGGTTTTTACTACTTAAGTGACTGATAGAATTAACACAATATTTTTGTTTTTTTATATTTTTTCTTTATTAATTACACTTTATTCACTTTGTATCCCCCCTGTGATTCTCTCCCTTCTCCCATCCCAATCCCTCCCTTCCTCCACCTTCTGCATGCATGCCCCTCCCCAAGTCCACTGATAGGGGAGGATTTCTTTTCCTTCTTTCTGATCCTAGTCAATTAGGTCTTATCAGGAATGGCTGCGTTGTCTTCTTCTGTGGCTTGGTAATGCTGCTTCCCCCTCAGGGGGAGGTAATTAAAGAGCAGGCCAATCAGTTCATGTCAGAGACAGTCCCTGTTCCTATTAAAATGGAACCCACTTGGATACTGAACTGCCATGGGCTACATCTGTGCAGGGGTCTTAGGTTTTCTCCATGCATAGTCCTTGGTTGGAATATCAGTCTCAGGAAAGTCCCCTGTGCTAAGGTATTTTGGTTCTGTTGCTCTCCTTGTGGAGTTCCTGTCCTCTCCAGATCTTACTGTTTCCCACTTCTTTCCTAAGATTCCATGCACTCTGCCCAAAGGTTGCCCATAAGTCTCAGCATCTACATTGATAGTCTGCAGGGCAGAGCTTTTCATGGGTCCTCTGTGTCAGGCTCCTGACTTGTTCCCTCTTACTTTTTCATATATTGTTGTATCTTTGTCCTTATTAGCTTCAGTTGTCAACATTTCAAAGCCTACAGTCATCTGAGGGAGCCTCAATTAAGGGCATGCCCTCAACAGAGAAGCTGGCTGCTATATCTGTGAGAGATTGTGTTGACAGATGATTGATGTGGGAAGGCTCTTCCACTGAGAGATGCAATAACCCTAAGAAAATGGGCTTGGCCCACGTAAGATAACTACCTGAGCATGAGACAGTGATTAAGTAGGAGACCAACCCAAAAACGTTTGTCATGGCTTTTGCCTTAATTTCATTCAAACTTGACTTTCTATGCTAAGCTCCCAAAATGATGGACTGTGATCTGACACAACCAAACTCAATGAGTAAACCCATTTATGACCTGGGATTCTTTTGGTTACGGGATGTAGTCACAGAACAAAGTAGCAAATTAGAACAAATATATATATATATACAAAGAGTGATTTCACTGCTGGACACAACCTTGGAATATTCACTTTTTAAGGAATATGGAAAACATCAGGATTTAAGATGGGAAAAACTTTAGAAAGCTGTATACAGAGCTTCATCGGCTATTCTGGTAGGACTTAGTTGATCAGAGTGTTGACAGTAATGCAGACAAAGTAAGTCCAGGTCATAGGATTTCAGTGGAAAATAGACTCCATGGAAAATTAAGCTAGAGGTCATTTGTGTGATATTTTAGCTGCAAATCATGCTTATTCTGCCCATGCCTTGAGAAATTGAGTAAAGTAGAATTAAAAAATAATGGGCTGGATTTCTTACATGGAATGTTGAATCTGTTGAATGGATATTATTAGTGAGATGTTCAGGGCCAGAGTAAAAGAATGAGCCAAGTGGAGCAGAAATAAATGTAAGGTCTTTGGTTTGTAGAGAAAAACACTAGGTAGTTTTAGATGGCAGAAACGTGGTGAAACAGAGACAGGAATTTTCAAGGAGATTATTGCCATCAAAGAGAAGGTCCTAGCTTTGGATCTGAAGCCTAAGATGGTTTCCATAGATTAATACTCCCTCTTGCTAATTCTTCTGTTAATGGAAGGAGTAGGCAACGTGATTCCTAGTGCCAGGAAAGAACTTCATATAAAAGCTGCTCCAAATGTGGTCAAAGTGTGACAACGTCCATCCCAATTTAGAATCCAACTTGACAGGCTCACCCATGTTGTGCTGGTTCTGGAAACAAGAAAGATTCAAAATTTAAGGTAATGGATGCTTTCTTTGTGGTTTCTGTTCAGCACTGTGCCAGCCATCTGTGTTTGGCAGAATCAGATCCCCAGCGAAGATGCTGTAAAGGTTCATTGCATGAAGCAGGGTCAAGTTGTACCTTGACACTACAAGATGTTCAGATACCTAAGTTATGAGACACATCTAATATAGTGCTGCCTTTAGGAAGTGGAAGTAACCAAACAGAGATGTATGATACATTGCAGGGATAGGACCATCTAAGCCTTTTGAATCAGCAACAGGATTTGTTGTTTTCCTTGCTGATCTTTTTTCCTTGGTCCAGTCTCCCATCACTATATACTGGAATGAAAATGGGTATTCTGTGCATCTATGTTGGAATGATGTAACTTGTTTCTGATGTTACAAGATGTGGCACCCAAGAGATTTTTCTTCTGTGTCAGTAGAGACTTTGGACATTTGGACAGTGTATGAGCTATTGCAGAATTTTAGGATCATTGAAATTAGACTACATTTTCATTATGGGATGACAATAATTCTACAGTGAATTTGGTCAGAACATATTTGATTGAATCAAAATAGCTCCCAGAGAAGATAATGTTTCTGTTTTGACATTGAAGAAAAAGTTTCTATGTAGCTGTGGCTGTCCTGAAAGTTGGTATGTAGACCAGGCAGGTTTTGAACTTACAAGTCTAACTGCAGTTGAGTATTTGGCTTAAATTTAGTCCAACATGCCTGGCATGAACATCATCATCATTGGCCGCTGAGCCTGGAATGTAGGGTCAGGTGTATGACAACCTTCCTACTTGTTCTGTTTGGTTCTTTTTAACTTTATTTATTTATTTATTCACATTTAATTCATTTTTAATTTAAATTTGTTTCTTAATAATTTATTCTCTGACATGAACTTGGCTCTTTGATCACCTCCTCCTGGAGGGTGCAGCCTTGTGAGGCCAAAGAGGAAAATGATGCAGCCATCCTTGATGAGACATGATAAGCTAGGATCAGACAGAAGGGGAAGAGTTCCTCCCCTATCAGGAGACTAGAAAAAGGGCATGGGAGGGAAGAAGGAGGGTGGATGGGACTGGGAGTTACAGTAGGGATACAAAGTGAATAAATTGTAATAAATAAATAAATAGCATTTAAAAATAATTTATCTGCTTAACATCCCAGTTGAAACCCCTCCCTTGTCTCTTGCTGGCCTTACCCTCCTTTCCTCTTTCCCCCTTATCTAATTTTCTACTTCTCAGATGGTAGGAGCCCTCCTATCAATTCTCACTAGGACTGCCTGTATCCTCTTCCTTTGTGACATGCAATGCCCGCTCCACCACGGGGAAGTGATTAAAGAGCAGGTAACAGAGTCCATGTGAGAGACGTGGGATCCTCTTACTATGGATCCCACATGGAGACTGAGCTGCCTATCAGCTACATCTGAGCAGGGGTCTGGGTCCTCTTCATGAATTGTCTTTGGTTGGTGCATCAGTCTCTGCAGGTCCCCTGGGCCCAGATTCATTGGACTTGTTGGTCTTCTTATGGACCTCCTGTCAGCTTTGGGTCTTTCTATCCTCCCACTCTTTCCTATGACTCCCTGTGCTCTGCCCAAAGTTTGGCTGTGAGTCTTAACATCTGCTTCGATCCCCTGCTGGGTAGAGTCTTTCAGAGAATATGTATGTTAGGCTCTCATCCTCTTCCCTCTCCTCAGTCACTTCTGATGTCAATTCTATTTGCCCTTTTGAATAAGAATTGACCATCCTCCATAGGGTCCTCTTTTTATTTAGCTCCTTTAGGCCTGTGGCTTGTAGTATGTTTATCCTGTATTATGGCTATTATCCACTTACAAATGAGTATATATCATGCATGTCTTTCTGGTTTTGGAATAACTCGCTTAGGATGATAATTCCTAGTTCCATCCACTTGCCTGAAAATTTCATGGTTTCCTTTTTGTTTTAAATACCCAAGTAGCATTCCATTGTGTAAATGTACCACAATTTCTGTAAAACAATGGTTTGTTTGAGAGACATGTAGTTTGTTTCCCTATTCTGACTATTATGAATATAGATGCTATGAACATAGTTGAGCAAATATCTTTGTTGAATGGTGGAGCATCTTTTTGATATATGCCCAGGAATGGTATAGCTGGGTCTTGAAGTAAAACTATTTCCAATTGTCTGAGAAAGCATCAGATTGATTTCTAAAGCGGTGGTATAAGTTTGCACTCCCACCAGCAATGGAGGAGTGTTACTCTTTCTCCACATTCTTGCTAGCTTGCTGTCACTTCAGGTTTTAACATTAACCATGATGGGTTTAAGATGGAATGTCATTTGCATTTCCATGATGGCTATAGATATTGAGCATTTAATGTCCACCATTTTGATATTCCTCTGTGGATAAATCTCTGTTTAGTTCTGTACCCCAGTTTTAAATTGGATTATTTGGATTGTTGGAGTTTAATTTCTTGAGCTCTTTATATATATTGTTTATTAGCTCTTTCTGTTGTATGTAGGGTTGGTGAAGATCTTTTCTCAGGCTGTAGGCAGTCATTTTGTTCTATTGACAGTGTTCTTTGCTTCATAGATTTTTGTTTCATGAGATCCTATTCATTAATTCTTGATCTTAGAGCAAGTGCTCTTGGTGTTCTGTTGAGGAAGTTACCTTCTATGCCAATGAGATCGAGGATCTTTCCCACTTTTTTTCTAACAGATTTAGTGTATCTGGTTTTATGTTGAGGTCTTTGAACAACTTGGACTGCAGTTTAGTGCAGGGTGATAAATATGGATCTATTTTCATGTTTCCACATGTAAACTTCAGGTTAGACCAGCACTGTTTGTTGAAGATGCTGTCCTTTTTCCATTGCATGGTTTTGGCTTCTTTGTCAAAAATCAAGTGGACATAGGTGTGTGGGTTTATTTATGGGTCTTCACTTCAATTCCATTGATCCACTGATTGTTTTTATTATAGTACCATGCAGTTTTTATTACTATTGATATATAATAGACCTTGAGATGAAGAATGGTGATACCTACTGAAGATCCCCTATTGTACAGGATTGTTTTAGCTATTCTGGCTTTTTTATTTTTCCATATGAAGCTGAGAATTGTTCTTTCAAGTTCTTTAATGAATTATGTTGATATTTTGATGGGAATATCATTGAATCTGTAGATTGTTTTTGTTACGATGGCAATTTTTACTATGTTGATCCTACTGATCCATGAGCATGAGAGATATTTTTATCTTCTGGTATCTTTTTCAATTTCTTTCTTCAGAGGCTTGAAGTTTTTGGGGTTTTTTGTTGTTGTTGTTGTTGTTCATATAGGTTTTTTACTGGCTTGTTGAGGATAACACCAAAATACATTATGTTTTTTTGGTTGTTGTTGTTTTTGTTTTGTTTTGTTTTGTTTTTTTACTGGCTATTGTGAAGGGTGTTATTTTCCTAATTTTTTTCAGTCCATTTGTCTTTTGCATACAGGAGTGTATTTTTTTGAGTTTTTTTTTAAGTGAACTTTATATCCACCCACTTTGCTGAAGTGTTTTTCAACTGTAGGAGTTCCCTACAGTAGAATTTTGGGCTCATTTTTGTATACTGTCATATCATCTGTGAATAGAGATACTTTGACTTCTTCCTTATCAATTTGTATCCCCTTAATCTCCTTTAGTTGTCTTATTGCCCTAGATAGGTCTTCGAGTACTGTATTGAAGAGATTTGGAGAGAGTGTGTAGCCTTGTCTTGTCCCCAAGTCCAGTGGAATTGACTTAAACATTCTTTTCATTTAGTTTGATGTTAGCTATATACTATTCTCTATATATTCTGTATATTCTGTATATATTCTGTATACTATCTTTACTATTTTTAGATATGTGCCTTGTCCCTGGTCTCTCCAAGACTTTAAACAAGAATAACTGTTGGATATTGTCAAATGCTTTTTCAGCATCTAAGAAAATGGTCTTTTTTTCAATTTGTTTATACGGTGGATTACATTGATGGATTCCATATACTTAACCACCCTTGCATGCCTGGGATGAAGCCTACTTGGTCATGGTGGATGATATCTTTGATATGTTCTTGGATTTGGTTTGCAAGTATTTTATTGAGTATTTTTACATCATTGTTCATAAAAGAGATTGGTCTTTCTTTTTGGGGATCTTTGAGAATTTATCAAGGTGACTGTGGTCTCACTAAAGGAATTTGGTCATGTTGCATCCATTTCTATTTTGCGAAATAATTTGGAGAATATCAGTATTCGCTCTTCTTTGAAGGTCTTGTAGAATTCTGCTCTGAAATCATCTGGCCCTTGGATTCTTTTGGTTGGGAGTATTTTGATGGCTGCCTCTATTGCCTTAGGCACTATAAGACTATTTATTATCTTTACCTGATGTTGAGTCAACTTTGGTAAGTGGAATTTAAAGAGAATTGTATATTTCATTTGGATTTTCAAATTTTGGGGCATATAGGCTTTTGACATAAAAGTTAATGGTTCTTTGGATTTTCTCAGTGTCTATTATATCTTTTTCTTTCAGACTTTGTTGATTTGGATAGTGTCTTTCTGCCATTTACTTACTTTGGCTAAGAATTTTCTGTGTTTTTTATTTTCTCAAAGAACTAGCTCTTGGTTTCGTTGATTCTTTGAATTATTATCTTTGTTTCTAATTTATTGATATCAGCCCTGAGTTTGGTTTTTCCTAGTGGTCTACTCTTGCTGGGTGTGTCTGTTTCTTTTTTCTTAGGTCTTTCAGGTATGCCATTAAGTTGCTTGTATGGGATGTCTCCAATAGCTTATGATGGCCTTTGTTGGTATTCAAACTCCTCTTCGGACTGCTTTCATTGCATCCCATATGAAGTTGAGAAATCTTCTATCAAGGTTTGTATACTATTCTGTTGGTATTTTGATGGAAATTTCATTGAACCTGTAGATTGCTTTTGGTAAGATGTCCATTTTTACTATGTTAACCCTGCTAAGCCATGAGTATCGGAGATAGTTCCATGTTCTGATATCTTCTTCTAATTCTTTCTTCAGAGACTTGAAGTTTTTTTCATGCAAGTCTTTGACTTGCTTGGATATGGTCACACCAAGGTACTTTATGTCCTTTGTGGCTATTTTGAAGGGTGTTGTTTCCCTAATTTCTTTCTCAGCCCTTTTATCTTTTGTATACAGGAGGGCTACTGATTTTTTTGAGTTAATTTTGTATCCAGCCACTTTGCTGATGGTGTTTATCATCTGTAGCATGTCCCTGGTAGAAGTTTTGGAGTTACTCAGGTATACTATCATATAATCTGCAAATAGTGATACTTTGACTTCTTCCTTTCCAATTTGTATCCTTTTGGTCTCCTTTAATTTTCTTCTTGTTCTAGCAAGGACTTCAAGAACTATGTTGAAGAGATATGGAGAGAGTGAGCAGCCTTGCCTTGTCCCTGAATTCAGTGGGATTGCTTTAAGTTTCTCTCTGTTTACTTGATGTTGGCTACAGGCTTGCTGTATATTGCTTTTACTATGTTTAGGTGTGTGCCTTGTATCCCTGATCTCTCCAATAGTTTAAACATGAATGGATGCTTGATTTTTTCAAATGCTTTTTCAGCATCTAAGGAGATTATCATGTGTTTTTTTTCTTTCAATTTTTTAATATTGTGGATCACATTGATGGATTTTTGTATAGTGAACCACCCCTGCATACCTGGCATGAAGCCTACATGGTCATAGTGGATGATATATTTGATGTGTTCTTGTATTGGGTTTGCAAAGTATTTTGTTGAGTATTTTTGCATCAATGTTCATAAGGGAGATTGGCCTGAAATTCTCTTTCTTTGTTGGGTCTTTGTGAGGTTTAGGTTACAAGGTGACTGTGGCTTCAATGAATGAGTTTCGTAGTTCCTTCTGTTCCTATTTTGTGGAATAAATGGAAGATAGCTGGAGTTACCTCTTCTTTGAAGGTGTGGTAGAATTCTGCACTGAAACCATCTGGTCCTGAGCTTTTTGTGGATTGCAGTCTTTTGAGGAATGCTATTTCCTTAGTGGATAAAGGACTATTTTATTGATTTACCTGCTTTTGATTCAGCTTTGGTAAGTGTAATTGATTAAGAAAATTGTCCATTTCATTTAGATTTTCAAATTTTTTGGCATATAAACTTTTGAAGTAAGTCCTAACGATTGTTTGGATTTCCTTAGTGTCTTTTGTTTTGTCCCGTTTTCATTTCTGATTTTGTTAATTTGGATAATCTCTCTCTGCTTTTAGTTAGTTTGGCTAAGGGTTTGTCTATCTTGTTAATTTTCTCAAAGAACCAGGTCTTGGTTTCATTGATTCTTTGAATTGTTTTATTTGTTTCTAATTTATTGATTTTAGTCTTGAGTTTGATTATTTCCAGGTGTCTATTCTTTTTTGGTGTTTCTGATTCTTTTCTTCTAGGGCCTTTAGATGAGCTATTAAGTTGATTGTGTGAGATGTTACAAATTTCTTCTTGAAGGCACTTAGTGCTATGAACTTTCCTTCTAGCACTGCTTTCATTGTCTCCCATAAGTTTGGTTGTGTTGTGTCTTCATTTCCATTGAATTCTAGGAAGACTTGAATTTCTTTCTTTATTTCTTCCCTGACCCAGCTGTCATTTAGTAGTGAGTTGTTCAGTTTCCATGTGAGTGTAGGCTTTTTGCTATTTCTGTTGTTGTTGAGGTCCAGCTTTAGTCCATGGTAATTAGATAGGATACAAGGCATTATTTCAATCTTCTTATATCTGTTGAAACTCACTTTGTGACCAACGATATGGTTTATTTTGGAGAAGGTTCCATGAGGTGCTGAGAAGAAGGTAAATTCTTTTGTCTTTGGGTGTAAGATTCTGTAGATATCTGTTAGGTCCATTTGATACATGACCTCTATTAGAGATATTGTTTCTTTGTTTAATTTCTGTTGTTTACCTGTCCTTTGTTGAGAGTAGGGTGTTGAAGTTTCCCAGTAGTAATGTGTGGGGATTTGTGTGCGGTTTAGGTTTTATTAATGTTTCTTTTACAAATGTGGGTACCTTTGTATTTGGAGCATAGATGTTCAGAATTATGATTTCTTCTTGGCGGAATTTTCCTTTGATGAGTATGAAATGACCTTCCTCGTGTCTTTTGATTAATTTTGATTGAAAATCTACTTTATTAGATATTAAAATGGCTACTCCTGCATGTTTCTTGGGTCCATTTGCTTGGAACCTTCCACCTTTTTACTCTCAGGTAATGTCTATCTTTTTGACTTAGATGTGTTTCTTGTATGCAACAGATTGTTGGGTCTTGTTTACATATCCATTCTGTTAGTCTGTGTCTTTATTGGAGTGTTAAGTCCATTGATGTTGAGGAAATTAATGACCAGTGGCTGTTAGCTCCTTTTATTTTGATGTTGCTTGTGGTAGTGTGTTTGTGTGCTTGGTTACTTTTAGTTTTGCTGTAGTGACATTATTTCTTTCCTGTGTTTTCCTGAATGTAGTTAGCTTTCCTGGGTTGTAGTTAGTTTTCCTTCTAGGAGCTTCTGTACCTCTGGATTTGTGGGTAGGTATTGTTTAAATTTGTTTTTGTCATTAAATATCTTGTTTGCTCCATCTATGATGACTGAGACTTTTGCTGGGTATAGTAGCCTGGGTGGTCATCTGTGTTCTCTTAGGGTCTGCATGATATCTGTTCAGGCCCTTCTGGCTTTCATAGTCTCTGATGAAAAGTCAGGTGTGATAATGATTGGTTTGCCATTATATGTTACTTGGCCTTTTTCCTTTGCAGCTTTTAGTATTTTTTCTTTGTTCTGTATACTTACTGTTTATTATGTGGTGGGAGGATTTTCTATTCTGGTCTAATTTATTGGGTGTTCTTTAGGCCTCTTGTATTCTTGTAGACCTCTCTTTTAAGTTGGAGAAATTTTCTTCTATGATTTTGTTGAAAATATTTTCTGGGCCTTGGAGGAGGGAATCTTCTTTTTCCTCTATTCCTATTACTTTTAGGTTTTGCTTTTCATGTTGTCTTGGATTTCTTGGATGGTCTGTGTCAGGAATTTTTTAGATTTAACATTTTCTTTGATAGCTACATCTATTTATTCCATTGTGTCTTCCACACCTAAGATTCTTTCTTCCATCTCTCGTAGTCTATTGCTTATGCTTACTTCTGTAGTTCCTCTTTTCCTCCCTAAGTTCTTTCTCTCCACAGTTTCCTCCACTTGTGTTTTCTTTAATTTTTTTCCAATTCTCTTATCAGATCTTGAGCCATTTTATTGATTTCCTTCACTTCTCTGACCGTATTTTCCTTCAATTCCTTCAGCTGTTTGTTCAAACAATCCTCTGTTTCTTTAATATCTTTTAGTGATTTAAGTATTTCCTCTCTAAAAGCCACAAATTACTTGGCTGCAACTTCCTGTATTTCTTTAAGGATGTCCATAATCTGTTTGACTTTATCTTCCTCCATTTCTTTGCAAAAGGCAATAATCTGTTTGACTTTATCTTCATCTAGATCTTTATGTAGTTTATTTTTTTCCGCTATTATCCTGTTCATAAGCACAGATGTAAGGTCATCTTCTTGAATTTCATTTACCATGGTGTGTCCAGGGCTGCTTGCCCCTGAATAACCGGGTTCTGGAGATGCCATACTGCTCTGTCTTTTTGAGCTTTTACACTTGCCTCTACCCATTTGGCTATTTTAGGTGTTGGGTGTTAGTTTCTGGCGCTTCCTGGAATCCTGTGGTGGGGATAATCCCCTTGGCAGGAAGATGATTTTTCCTGAAGGAGGGCTCCTCAGCTTTTGGGGTACTGTCACTGAATAGCAGGTATTTCTCAGGAATTGCCAAAACTCACCACAGGCATAGAGACCTGAGCAGTAATTGTGGTCTTTGTTAGTCAAGGGGCTCTTCTCTCACCCAGAGAAGTCCTGGAGACAGCTGTCCTGCTTCTGGCTTTCTTGCTGTAAATTTAGTAAGCTGTAGCTGTAACCTGGGTACCCCATGGTTTGGTCAGCTTAGTTAGGGATAACTGGTTGTCCCTTGGAGCAGTATCTGGGGGTTGATCTTGGGGATCCCAGGCTTCTGTAGGTCTGAGGTTAGAGCTCTGTGCCCCAGTACCGAAGCAGTAACCCGTGGCAGCTGATCACTGCTCTCACATGTGCAGCAGGAGGCTAGAGTCTGGAGCCTGTGAATAACCAGAAACTTCTCCAGAGCTAGGTGTCCTGAGGTAGGGCCAGATGTTTTCCCCACCTTTGGGTTTTCTCCCAACATGAAGACCTAGTCTGTGGTGTTTGACATGGTGTGTAGAATGGGTAGGCACTTGCCAGATGGCTACCAAGCTGGTGACTGGGAAAGAACCTGAAAACATTTCCAAGAATGTTCCCATGTGTGGTGGTGGTAGTGTGTGTGTGGGGGGAGTTGGCTGAGTGCTCTAAGCTGGGACCTGCTCTTTCCCTGCCTGTGGGGTTTTCTCCAGACAGGGAAACCCATCCTCTAGTGTCCTGGGGCACAGAGTTCTGTCTGTGATGGAGAGTAGGGCATGCAGGTCTCGCAACTGGAGGCCCACTCAAGGCTGGCAGCTGTGCACCCACCAGCCTGCAGGACCTTTTCCAGGGATAGACTGGGTGACCTGAGGTCAGTCCAACTTTCTTCTTCCCTGTTCTTTTTTTTTTTTTTTGAGACTGGGGCTCCCAGTCTCTGGTGCCCAGGAGCACACAGTTTTGCCTGGGAAGGTGATCAGGACACACAGGTGCATCCTGCGCCTGAGATATTTTCCGGGTTCTCACTGAGTGACCTGAGAGTGGAACTGAATGATCCCCACACCACTGAGTTTCCTCTCACCTGGGAAACACGATTGCTGTTCTTTTAGGACCCAGAGTTCAGTCTTTTAGTTGCTGTACCAACATTGCTGTCTTGTTCCTGTCCTGGTCCTCCTGGCAATGCCATCTTGGATTCCCTTTTCCTCATCCCTTTCAATTAATTTTGGTTGAAAGTCTGTTTTATTAGATATTAGAATAGTTACTCCTGCTTGCTTCTTGGGTCCCTTTGCTTGAAAAACTTATTCCTGCTGCAACATCCAAGGAATTTTCCCAGAGATTTGCTGGGCACTCTGAGGTTGGACCCAATTGTTTCCCTCATCATTGGTTTTCTTCTTACCTTGGAAACACAGTCAGTGGTGTTTGGGGGACCACAGATCCAACTATTGGTCACTGTGCAGTCTCTGCTACCCAGGTTATCAGACACAGTGTACAATCACCCCAGCCATCTGGGATCTATTTTTAGTTTTTACTGAATATAAGTATTTTGATTGTATGCATGAATATGCACCTCTTGTGTGCCTAATCCTCACAGTAGTCTGAAGATGTCTTCAGAATTCATGAACTTATAGCAATTGAAAGTAGCGGGTCCCAGGTAAACACTAACAATTGAGCCCAATTATATGCAAGAGCAGTAAGAGCTCCTCACTGCTGAGCCATTTCTCCTATCTTATGTTGCTCATTTATGATCATCATTTACACCGCTAATATTTTTGTCTTCTATTTTTACCTGTTTAAACATGCATTCCCTTTTAGTAAGATATCATTGAAGTTACAGTTTAAGCTGGGGCACTGCGGATTTCTGGAAAATAAATATACAACAGGAGTGAATGTATAATTCCTTGTAGAAGCTTCAGTAAAGACCTCTGAGTTCTTTCAATATTTTGTGTTTGTTTGATTGACTTTTAGGGGAGGCTCTGTCTTACTATATAGGTCTGGCTGTCCTAGAACTCTTTGAATAGATAATGCTGACATCCAGTTCAATAAGGTACACCTGTGTCTGCCTCCTGAGTGATGGAATTGAAGGCATGACAGAATACACCCAGCTTGTCCACCATTTTTTGTAGTTAGTAACTGTTAATAAATTTCTCTGATCTGTACTTAGTATTGTTCATCTGTTAATTTCTCTCTCTGTGTGTCTCTGTCTCTATGTGTCTGTCTCTCTATTTCACACTCTTCTCTCTGTCTTTGTCCACATTAATTGCCATGTCTATTCCAAAGCTATATCCTCTTCAAAAAGTTCAGATATGATACAGTTAAAACTTGTTATTCCGTTTTCTTCTAAAATGACTTAGTGATAACATTAACACTTCTTTTTAATAGAAAAGTTTTAATCTTTATTTTTAATCTATAGACTACATTATTAAGTAAGGAGGATATACAAAACAATGATCAAAGAATAATCATGTGTTCTATTCCTTTTCTTTTGTCTGGTCACAAAGAAATATGATGTTATTGGCTATGATTGTTGTTGCTTGCCACTCACATTATTTTTATCCATGTATTCACTGTAGTCCACTTTCCCTTCCACAAATATATGAGCCCCCCTCTTCACATACTAATATGCCACATCCCTGAGCCCTGGTCAAAACATAATATTCAGTACCATGTTGTCTTTTGACTAATGTTACCCATCTGTTCAGTGTCCCCTGATCAACACATCTCATTTGTTGCTATATAAAATATCATGACTGTGTTTTGTCCTTCCACCTGTCTCATGACAGGGTGCTGACCTACTCACCCAAGTAACTGAAGATGATTCATAGATTGCTCAAGAACCCAACTAATGGCTACTTTATATTCATGTCTTACAAACTGATGAAACACAGGTTTTTGAAGCACGCCTTTGGTTTTTTTTTTTTTTCAATCTAACCTTTAGGCGTTTTCATCTCCCCTACTTCACATCACGCACAGCACCCAACTGTATAACATTCGCACTTCTGTGTCAGAAAATAAATTGAAGAAGCAGTAGAATTATATGATTATATTGGCAATGAAGTATAAATTTATATTGTTGCCACTGTTTCTGTTGTACAAATGTATGGCATATTTTAGAATTCAGTGACCTTCAATGATGTGCATGTGAAATTCAGCCAAGAAGAGTGGGCCTTGCTGGAACCTTCCCAGAAGCAACTCTACAAAGATGTGATGCTAGAGACCTGTGAAAACCTCACTGCTATAGGTAAGACTGCAATTTTTCTTTCACTTTTAAAATAAAGAGACAACTCTTACTTTGTTATTGATCCTCTTCTGTAATTCCAATTGAGAATGAGGAGGAATGAGGTAAATAAATCAGGCATGGTTCTAAGGGTCACAGAAGATAGTGATTTAAGTTTTGCCTTAATAATAACATGATATTTCCAATAATATATATTTTCTCGTACTATATTTTAGGCTACAATTGGGATGACCATAATATTGAAGAACATTTTCAAAGTTCTACAAGTAATAAAAGGTAACTTTATGTGCATGTTGATACAGATATAAATCTTAAATTTTAATGTGTCCTGGAAGTTTGGTGTTTTTTGTTTGTTTGTTTATTGGCTGCTTTTTATTTTCTGTTTTTGAAATAGATTTTTTTCTGGGTATCTGTGACTTTCTTAGACTTGCTTGTTAGACCAGCCTGACCTCAAAATCACACAGATCTGCCTGCTTCTGCCTCCACAAGTGCTGGGATTGAAGGCATGTACCAGCACACATGGCTGTGTCCTGGAAGTTTTAAAGAAAAGCAACAGTGTAAAAACAGCACTGCTTTATGTGTACTGATGATCATTAAAATCTCATAATTCCATGTACTTCAATGTCAGGTATCTGATTTGTGTTTACAAGGCACTCCCCTAAGATAGAAGAAAATAAAATAATATTGTAACAAAAATACCATTTGAATCATATGGACATTACAGCTACTGACTTGAACTGCCAATCTGTTTAGTCTCATTCTATCTACTCAGATATTGTAAAGGTATACACACTGAATTGGTGATCAGTATGTGTCCAAAACCTTCTAATAAGCAAAAATTTCATATTAGAACCAGTGTTACTCATTTTCGTGCAGTAACATTGTAAAGTTTAGTGAAAGGAGCAGCTTATGAGAATCAAGAATATTGTTGTGGAGAAACCTTAATCCCTATATGACATGTCTATGATGAACAAAAAACAAACTGTGTTAATTCAATGTGGGAATCTTTATTATTTTTGTAAATTAAACTGGTATATCATATGTCAAAATGATTCTAAGACACATGAGCATAGGGATATTGAAAGAAGCAGTGTCCCTGTCTTTCTCCAAGAACAATTGATTTGGTAGTAGTCCCCACTGTGAGTAAATTTTCTGAATGTGATAAATGGTTACTGTTAATTGGTTTTGCAACTTCACTGAGAATTTATCAGCAAACTCATATTGCTGAAAATACCTATGAATACTAGGAATTTGGAACTTCTGCTTCTCTTGGCTCACTTTGTAAATGAAGTATCATTCATACAGTACAAAAATTTGTGAATGGGATTGCTGTGGTAAAACTCTGAATTCTTACAATACTCTTCATATATAGGAGAAAACCTCTTATAGAAAAATGATGCTATAAAAGTGATCCACATAACAAATTCTCTTACCATCACAGGGATCTTCAAAAATACCCATAATGAAGGGGAATACCGTGAATGTAAATAAAGTGATAAAACTTTAAAATTTGATTCTTCTTTACCATTAGACCAAATTATGAAATTAATTCATATAGATAAATATATTTATTAGTGTAATGAAATGACTGTGGTAAATCTTTCACATGTGCCAATTTTCTTTGCAGGCATGAAAGCAGTCATACTGGAGAGAAACCCTTTAAATGCACTCTATGTGGGAAAACCTTCCCCTATATCACTGTTCTTATATGGCATAAAAGAACACACACTGGAGAGAAGCCTTACAAATGTAATCAATGTGGTAAAGCCTTTGCAAAAAGCAGTCAGCTCATACGGCATAAAAGAACACATACTGGAGAGAAACCTTATGAATGTAACCAGTGTGGTAAAGCCTTTGCAGAAAACAGTCATCTCATAAGCCATAAAAGAACACACACTGGAGAGAAACCTTATGAATGTAATGAGTGTGGCAAAGCCTTTGCAGAAAACAGTCATCTCATAAGCCATAAAAGAACACACACTGGAGAGAAACCTTATGAATGTAACCAGTGTGGTAAAGCCTTTGCAGAAAACAGTCATCTCATAAGCCATAAAAGAACACACACTGGAGAGAAACCTTATGAATGTAACCAGTGTGGCAAAGCCTTT
Organism: Meriones unguiculatus; assembly: GCF_030254825.1. NCBI lineage: Eukaryota > Metazoa > Chordata > Mammalia > Rodentia > Muridae > Meriones > Meriones unguiculatus. Next base: position 737,229 of record NW_026843581.1, on the reverse strand, counting down.
GCACAAAACAGTACTCTCTTAAGCCATAAAAGAACACACACTGGAGAGAAACCTTATGAATGTAACCAGTGTGGTAAAGCCTTTGCAGAAAACAGTAATCTCTTAAAGCCATAAAAGAACACACACTGGAGAGAAACCTTATGAATGTAACCAGTGTGGTAAAGCCTTTGCACAAAACAGTCATCTCATAAGCCATAAAAGAACACACATTGGAGAGAAACCTTATGAATGTAATCAGTGTGGTAAAGCCTTTGCACAAAACAGTCATCTCATAAGCCATAAAAGAACACACACTGGAGAGAAACCTTATGAATGTAACCAGTGTGGTAAAGCCTTTGCACAAAACAGTACTCTCTTAAGCCATAAAAGAACACACACTGGAGAGAAACCTTATGAATGTAACCAGTGTGGTAAAGCCTTTGCAGAAAACAGTCATCTCATAAGACATAAAAGAACACATACTGGAAAGAAACCTTATGAATATACCCAACGTGATAAAGCCTTTGCACAGCAGAGTAGTCTCCGAAAACAGGAAAAGACACACAGTGGAGAGAAGCCTTGTGAGGGTAATTAGTGTGATAAAGCCTTTGCATGTAACAATCATCTCCTAAGACAACAGCACATTCTGGAGGGAAACCATATGAATATAACTATGTGGCAAAGCCTTTGCACATAACATCTCCTAATACATAAAAGAACACATACTGGAAAGATGTCTGACTGTAACCAATGTGAAAAAACTTTTGGACTTCAGAATAATCTCCACACTCATGAATGAAATCCTAATGGACAGAAAGCCTGTGAGTGCTTTTAACATGGTGAAACCATTCCACATTTGTATAATCTTCATCATCATGAAAGGATTCATAATAGAGGAAAAACTTATGAATGTGTTAAAATGGTGAGGCCTTGCACAAATCTAGAGTCATCATCATCATAAAAGTATCCTTACTGGAGAGGAATTCTGTGAGTATAAGCAAGGTGGAAAGGCCTTTGTGTACTTTGGTCCACTGAGATGCAACAGAACTGTAAAACTAGCTCAATGGAAATGACCTCCCTTTTCTGAAGGGGAAAGGTAATAGGGGGCAATAGGAACAGAGGGTAGTCATGGGGCAGAGAAAGGAGGGGGATTACAATTGGAATTTAAAGTAAATAAACTTATTTTTAAAAAGAATACAATGAATGGTGAATATCAATTACATGCAACAGTATTATATAATAAGGTGTTTATGGAAGACTTATTGATAATCCTGATTCTCAACATTTACTGTTTTCAATTGCCTCAGTTTACACAAGAAACTTTTAGTCCAGTGGATGAATATGTAGGGAATGGTGAACTAACACCAGCCAGGAAGTTCTCTGAGAGTATCACAACAGTGGTAGCCTGTAGAAGTTTCTTTGTGTACACATACCTATTGTTCCAGGGGTTCTATTGAAAACCATCACAACCCAGACTGAATTTTGAGATGTGAGGGAGGAGGCTTTCTCTTCCATGTATGACCCTGCTGCTGGCCTAGTTGTATAACCATGGCAAGGGTGAGTTTTCTCTGCCTGACTTCATCTGGAGAGTGTCTTTAGACATAGATGCCACCAATCAAAATTGATACATGGCCTTTGACACAGATCCCTGATAACTCCCCTCCCTTCAAATATAGGATAATCAGGTTCCATGTTCTTTTTCACATGATAGGAATGTGCTGTTTAATGCAAATCAAGCATCCTTGAAGTGCCCTGTTTTAAACAATTATCTACACCTATCCTTAGAGCATCCCAGTCACTCCCCAAGGGGTACATACCCTCTGTTTTCTGGAATTAAAGTTGAACTTACTTTCTGAGGTGGTTCCCAGAGTGTTCTGATCACTGTTATGCTTAGGTGGCTTCCAAGTTTTATACCTCATCTTCTGGGGCTCCTTCCTTCCTGGGCTGGTGGGAAACAGCCTCCAGGCAGCAAGAGAACCACGTTCTCTGAAATGCTTGTGATAAAATATTTTACACTTCATAGCATTTCAAATTTCACATGTTTCTGGATGTGAGATGGTAAATCAAACAGTGTCTTGGGGTGGGACTCTCTAAAATGAGTTATACCTAGTGTTTATTTCACAGTAAGCTTTCAGGCAAGCTTCATAGTATGAAATCTTCTGAGGTGAGCACAGTGGCCTATGCAGAAGTAATAAGAGCAGAAATTTTATTTTCCTGATTTTAATAGCTGAGTAGTGTTCTGATAATGTGTGGATGGATGGGAGAGGAGGGGAACTCCCCCTTTGAGAGGATTAGGGGAAAGAGTTTGGGGGAAAGAGGGAAGGAGTATGGGACCAGTAGGAGTTGAGGGAGTGGCCTTTAAAAGGGGTATACAATGAATAAATTGTGAAAAAATAAAAATGATTAATAAAATACAAATTAATTAGAAAAACAAAACTTGACATCAAAAATTTGAGTCCAGTCTGGGTACCCGCCCTCCCTCAAAGAAAAGAAAGATGATATAAAGAAAGCAAAGAAAAATAGAATCTTTGTCTTTGCCATCTTTCTTCCTTGTGAGCTCATTTTTTAATCATTACCTAATGGAGACCAAGTGCTCGGTCTGAAGTTTATATTTCCATAGATGTAGGTTTCATACCTGGAACAAATGGCAGAGGTTCATATTTAACATATCAAATACAGAACTAGCTGCCAATTTTTTCCCAGCAATCCTTCAGTTCTTCCATGTTATACGGTCCTCAAGGCTTGCATAGCCCACCCAATACCCTGAATTCACACCTCCCTGTAAGTTCACACCTCCTACCATGCTCCCACCTCCCTGCATGCTCATACCTCCTACAAGGCTCACACCTTCTTGCCCGCTCACATCTCCTTGCACTCTCACACCTCCCTACATGTTCACACATCCCCACACACTGACACATCTCCACATGCTCACACCTCCCTGCAAGTTCACACCTCCTGCCATGCTCACATCTCCCTGCATGCTCACACCTCCCTGCAAGTTCACACCTCCTGCCATGCTCACACCTCTCTGGACACTCACACCTACCATGCTCACAGCTCCCTGCACATTCACACATCCTTGCACATTCACACTTCCCTGTATGCTCACACCTCCCTGCAAGTTCACACCTTCTACTATGCTGACACCTCCTTGCATGCACACACCTACCTGCACATTCATACCTCTCTACATGTTCACACCTCCCTGCATGCTCACACATCCCTGCATGTTCGCTCCTCCCTATAAGCTCACACCTCCCTGCAAGTTCACACCTCCTACCATGCTCACACCTCACTGCATGCCCACTCCTCTTACAAGGCTCACACCTCTCTGGATGCTCACAAATATCATGCTCACAGCTCCCTGCACACGTACACCTCCTTGCATATTCACACCTTCCTACATGTTCACACCTCCCTAAAACTTCACACCTTCTTCCCCTCACACCTCCCTTCAAGTTCACACCTCCTACCATGCTCTCACCTCCCTGCACGCTCACAACTCCCTTAACATTCACACCTCCTTGCACCTTCACACCTCCCTGCATGCACACACCTGCCTGCACATTCACAGCTCCATGCATGTTCACAGCTATCTACATGTTCACACCTCCCTGCACGTTCACACATCCCTGCATGCTCACACCTCCCTACAAGCTCACACCTCCCTGCAAGTTCACTCCTCCTACCATGCTCACACCTCAGTGCACACTCACTCCTCCTACAAGGCTCACACCTCCCTGGACGCTCACACCTACCACACTCACAGCTCCCTGCATGCACACACCTCCTTGCACACTCACACTTCCTGCATGCTCACACTTTCTGCATGCTCACACTTCCTGCATGCTCCCACCTCTGTGCATTTTCACACCTCCTTGAATGTTCACCCATCCCTACATGTTCACACCTCCCTTCAAGTTCACACATCCTACCATGCTCATACCACCCTGCATTCTCACACCTCCTATGAGGCTCACACCTACTTGCCTGCTCACACCTCCCTGCATGCTCACACCTCCCTGGATGCTCACACCTCCCTGCACATTCATACCTCTTTGCATTTTCACACCTCATGCCATGCTCACACCTCCCTGCATGCTCACACCTCCCTGGACCCTCATACCTCCTACCATGCTCACACCTCCTTCCACACTCTCACCTCCCTGCACGCTCACACCTCCCTGCACATTCACACCTCCTAAAACTATCACAACTTTTACAATGTTCACAACTCTTACCAGGCTCACACCTCCCTGCACTTTCACACCTCCCAGTAGGCTTTCACCTTCCTGCTTACACCTCCCTGCTGGTTCACACTTCCCTGGACCCTCATACCTCCTACCATGCTCACACCTCCTTGCATGCTCTCACCTCCCTGCATGCTCACTCTTCCCTGCACATTCACACCTCCTTGCATGTTTACATCTCCCTACATGTTCACACCTCCCTGCAAGTTCATACCTCATACCATGCTCACACCTCTCTGGAAGTTCACACCTTCTACCATACTCACACCTCCCTGCATGATCACACTTCATTGCACATTCACACCTCTGTGCACATTCACACCTGTCTACATGTTCACATCTCCTTGCATGTTCACCCATCCCTACATGTTCAAAACTCCCTGCAAGTTCACACCTCATACCATCCTCACACCTCCCTGCAAGTTCACACTTCCTAACATGTTCACACCTCACTGCATGCTCACACCTCACTGCACATTCACACATCCCTGCATGTTCACTCCTCCCTGTAGGCTCTCACCTCCCTGCATTCTCTCACCTACATGCATGCTCACACCTCCCTTCATGCTCACAACTCCCTGCACACTCACACCTCCATTTTGGATCTCCCCTGTTGACTACTTTTGACTCAAAGTGCATGTTATCAGACCAAAAAATAAAAATATTCTCAGATGATAGAATATGGTTGTTTTCCGGTTCCACCTCCCTGTGATTCTTTCAAGCCTGTGACCACAAGTCAGTTTCTGTGTCTAATGTAGAGGGGATGCTCTTGGAAGTAGAAAACAGGCAGATCCTGTCTCTTAGACTGTCTGGTAGTTCGTGTGTTTTTTATTGAGAATTTTAGACCACTTATTGAGTTATTGTCGAAAGATGTATGCTGATTCCTGTCATGTTCATGACCTCATGCTGTTTTCTTGGGCTGATTCGACCACCTAACGTTGCAGAGGAACATCTTTAAGCACCTTGTGACATCTCGGATGTGTTAATTCTTCTCCTTAGGTGGAGGCATTCCTCCTCATTTTCTCTACAGACCCATCTCTGGACACATCAAATGTTTTCATATGTGTTTATCCTAAAAGAGTATCCCTCTCTCGGTTTTAATACATACCATTGCAGATGATAACCTCTTGGCTAATAGGCTCTGTGTTTTGATTTCCTTCTGAGTTTAAATTTGATGTATTATTCTAGCAGGCTCACCACCTTTGTAAGCTCATTCATCTTTTTCCATTCAAGTTTTGATAACATTTTTAATTTTGTGTGTCTAATGTTTTAACTACAATCCATTGTTAAAATTCATGTAACAATCTCTCTCTCTCTCTCTCTCTCTCTCTCTCTCTCTCTCTCTCTCTCCATCTGCTTTGGGAGGATTCCAGGGTTCTAGATAATACTAAGGACAGGACGTTAGCTCTCGGGTCACCAGCAACTGGTTAAGAAGTATCACCAGGAAAAAAAAAGGGATATTGGAAGGAGCTTAGGATTCTTCTCTAGGAATAAGTAAAAATCAGCTTCTGGACTAAACTGGAAAGGTTTGTAAACAGGTTTGATCTGAGATTAGCTCCTGTGAAGGAGAAGACCTCTGCAGAGTCCTCCTGAATAAACTCACTTATTCGTGGATTAACAGGAAAAGAAAAAGAGGGAAGCCAGCAAAGACGGTTCATACACACTCAAGGGAAAGGGTGATGAAATGAAAACCTCAAAGTTCGACTTTGACACATTTTAACAAGTTTGTATATGACGATGATATTTCTTTTAGAAACTAAAACTAACTTGCAGTTTTAGCCTGCCGGTTTGACAGTATCCGACCATGCACACACAGAAACACAATCAGACATACAGACCTGTTCATAGTCCTACACACACTCCATGGATGATATAACTGTCGCTCCCTACATAACAACAATTGACATGCACCCATATAAAATCATGAATCTCCAAACCTCATGTATTATCTGTTTATACTTTAATGCTTTGGAGACAAAGGAATTACATCACAGTAAAAAAAAAAGGCAGTTAGTCACAAAAACAACTGAAGTCTAAACTACAACAGGTTACATATTTTAAAAGTAAACATTTTTTTTATCTATGCATCCATGACATGCATTCATGATGAGTTGAGAAAGACGAAGCTCGACCAAGGTCTCAAAGTTACAAGTATATATGTCTTTTCAATCAGGACTGACCTGGCTACTCATGTTTCAGCTATCTCTAAGTTTATAGTGAGCTCAGGACAATAATTTTATCTCTCTCTCTCTCATTCTAAGGAACAAGATTAATTTAAAAGGACAGTATATGATGCCATTAGCTGACTTGTTATAAGGAATTACAATGAAATGTTTTGAATTTAACGATTTCAAGACTCGTACTTAATTTACACATTTCTTGGTAGCCCCATGATATTTTGGGTTCGTGGGAAGTTTAAACCAACTTGCCCATATTCATGGTGTATACCAGGATTCATGGCGCCATCTGCAACGGAGGTTATCCAAGGTCACAAATGTGCCTCATACCCGTCTCCTACTGAGGCCCCCGGAGGACCACAAAGGTATTTATTGCAGCCGTATATTTGCTAAGGTTGTTTTAGAAGTTCTAAAGCAATTGAACTTGCATCAGGAATTCCGACTCAGGAATCAATCCATGTTCGAGAAGATCCTCTAGGAAGTTTATCAATCAGAGTGGGTAAATGCCCAGAGAGTGACAGTTCACACCACGCCAGATTTTAGTGAGTTGCAGCAGCAGGCGCATGATGGTGCTGTCAGGGGTTGGAAGCAATTCTGGGGTGCATCACAGATCACCTTCAAGAAGGACCCTTTGCCTAAAGAGCTCCTTTCACGAAACGAATGGTCGACAATACACCCTGGAGAATTTGAGTTCTAAGTCTCATGTAATTGGTGTTAGGTAGTTCTGTTATAGTTGGTAGGCATCACTTTTAGGAGCTTTTGGAAATTTTCTTCACCGCTTTTACTGGAGATAATTTCTATGCCTCTGCTAATGTTTTCTTCTCCTCTTTCTATGATCATAATTTAGGGATTTGGGTATTTTCTTGGTATCCACCAACCCTTTCATGCTACACTTATATATACTTTCAAGTTTCTCCATTTCTGTTATCGACTATTATTGGACTTTTTTTCTCAACTCTTTTTTAAAATTTTTTTCTTTATTAATTACACTTTATTCACTTTGTATCCCCCCTGTGGTTCACTCCCTCCTCCTGTCCCAATCTCTCCCTTCCTCCACCCTCTGCATGCATGCACCACCCCAAGTCCACTGATAGGGGAGGTCTTCTTGTCCTTCTGATCCTAGTCAATTAGGTCTCATCAGGAGTGGCTGCATTGTCTTCTGTGGCTGGTAATGCTGCTTCCCCCTCAGACAGAGGTAATTAAAGAGCAGGACAATCAGTTCATGTCAGAGATAGTCCCTCTTCCTATCACAATGGAACCCATTTGGATACTGAACTTCCATGGGCTACATCTGTGCAGAGGTTCTAGGTTATCTCCATGCATACACCTTGGTTGGAGTATCAGTCTCAGGAAAGACCCCTGTGCTCAGATTTTTTGGTTCTGTTGCTCTCCTTGTGGAGTTCCTGTCCTCTTCAGATCTTACTGTTTCCCACTTCTTTCATAATATTCCCTGCACTCTGCCCAAAGTTTGCCCACAAGTCTCAGCATCTGCATTGCTTTTCTGCAGGGCAGAGCCTTTCAGAGGTCCTCTGTGTCAGGCTCCTGACTTGATCCCTCTTTTCTCCTTCTTCTGATGGCTATCCTCTTTGCCTTTTCTGGATAGGAATTGAGCATTTTAGCAAGAGTCCTCCCTCTTGATTAGTTTCTTTAGGTGTACAGATTTTAAACTTGTACAACCACTCTGGAAAGCAATCTGGCGCTTTCTCAGACAACTAGGAATAGCGCTTCCTCAAGATCCAATTATACCACTCCTAGGCATATACCCAAAAGGGGCTCAAGTACACAATAAAGACATTTGCTCAACCATGTTTGCAGCAGCCTTATTTGTAATAGCCAGAAGCTGGAAACAGCCCAGATGCCCCTCAGTGGAGGAATGGATGCACAAATTGTGGTATATCTACACAATGGAATATTACTCAGCAATAGAAAAACAAGGAAATCATGAAATTTGCAGGTAAATGGTGGGACCTGGAAAGGATCATCCTGAGTGAGCTATCCCAGAAGCAGAAAGATGCACACGGTGTATACCCACTCATATAGACATATAATATAGGATAAACCTACTAAAATCGGTACAGAACTTTTGCTCATCAAGATAAGATAGAGAGTAGAATACTTTTTTCAAGTTTGCTAATTACATACAGTCTAGACATTGTGAATGTAATTTATACCTGATTATAGATACTTTATTGATGTTAGAGGGAGAAGTCTTTCATTTAGCCAAAAGGGGAAATGTTGCAGGATATTTGATCCCATTATGAACCCCAAAATTGTGAATGGTAAAACACTGTTTTTTGATCAGTATGGTTGAGCCCTACACACACTTTCAATCCAAGAAATTTCTGTCTATTGCAAACAGGTGATCATGGTGTTGTTCAGCCCTAGCAAACACCTTTAATCCAAGAGCTTTCTGTACACAGGATTTACTAAAGTTAACCCTAGGTCAAGAATTGAAGCCAGAAACATGCTTACAGACATTAAAGAGCAGGAGGGACTTTGAGTTGAGGGGTATTTAAGACAGTGTGGAAAGGCTTATCTCAGACTTTTGCTTTAGCTTTAGCTTAAGCTTCAGCTCCTTAGCACCCTGGAATTTCTAGGAAGCCTTTGGCCTCAAGATTTTTGGCTTTTTTTCTCCTGGGCATGAGTTGAGCTAGTGAACATTTTTTTTTCTCCATTTGGACTGAAGCTGAGAAGGAAGGCCAGCTGGGTGCTTTATCTGCATCTCTGAGCTAGAAGCTTTTCTCTGCAGCATCTGGCTCCTGAATCTTTATTGGTAAAATAGAATGTTTGGAATTTTTATTTTTGTTTATAACAACATTTGCCTTTCAAAACATTCACCCAACAGTCTGCCTGAACTGTCACAGCATTAAAAATTCATCTAATCATGGTAATTCCAGGACCAGAAAATGTTTTTATGTACAATAAATCATGATGTTCACAATTTCTTGTAAATATTAACATTTCTTCTTTCCGGCTGCTTGCTGGGGACTGGGTTTCCAGCCTGGTCAGCTTAGGAGGGTTCAATGTCTCTACAGGAAAATGAAAAGTTTCTTCCCCCTTGAGTGAGAGACTAGAAGTGTTCAGTGAATAAAAAAGAAATATAAAAGAAATGAACCTGATGGGTACTAGGTATGGGGGAGGAGTAAGTTATTTCAGATCTGAGAAAGAGTGTAGACAGAGCAGGGACACCTGGGAAAATCCAAAGTGGACATGACCCTGGGCCATGTGAATAATTTAAAAATAAAAACACACAAAGAAACAAAGAAAGAAAGAAACATGCCTGAGGTCATTTTCCCACTCAAGTAGATCTCTGTCCTCAGCTCCAACCTGAGCCCTCAGAAATGAGTAAAGAAATTAACCTTTTTTGTTTACATCTCAGGAAGCTGTTTTCTGAGACACAGTTTTTTCTGTCTGACCTTGACTGATCTGGACATGCTTTCTAGACCAAGCAGGCCTTAAATTCACATAGATCCACCCCCTTTGCCATCCAGAGTGCTGGTATTAAAGGCATGTGCCAATATGCCAGGATTTGATATTTTCTTTTAGTTTCATTTCATTTAACTTAATGTGCTTTTTTTGAGACATGGTGTCTCTGTGCATTGTTGCCTGTCCAGGACTCTCTCTGTAAACCAGTTTAACCTTAAACTCACAGAGACCCACGTTCTTCAGCCTCTTAAGTGCCAAGACTAAGGATGTGTGCCACCATGCCTGGCAAGACTTTCTTATAACATAGTTTAAGTCACACTCTGTTATTTCAGACAACTCTAGATATGTGGGTGTGAAGGACCCTGTTTTATTAGACTCTGTTCCCTTGCATGTCCTGGAATTGCTTTGTAGACCAGGGTGACATTGAACTCATGCAGATCAGCATAGTTGTGCCTCCCAGAGAGCTGGCATTACAGACATATGCCACCATGCCTGGCTCAGATTTTATATATATGATTAAAACAAAATATGTATTGATATATATTAAATATATAATATATTAACTACATTATATATTTATCAAACATTAACTCATATTAATACATTCAATAACTTTATATTTAATAAATATATTAAAGATGTATTTAAATATATATTAAAATTTATATGCATGAATTTATATACATGAATGATTTGGTATTTTGAGACAGAGTTTCTCTGTTAGTCCTAGCTAACTTGGACTAAATTTGTAGACCAGGCTGATATTGAACTCACTGAGATTGGCCTGCTTCTGCCTGCTAGACTGCTGGGAATAAAGGCCTGTGCCACCAAACCCAGCTCAAATTTTCTGTTTTAATCTTATTTTCTGATTTGATTTTTAAGACTGGGTTTCTCTGTATAGGCCTGACTGTCCTGGACTGTCTTTGTCAGCCAGGCCTACATTGAAATCACAGGGATCATCTTGTGTCTGCATCTCATGTGCCTGGATTAAAGGCTATTGCAAGCTTGCCTGGCAAGACCTTAGATTAACGACACAGGGACCAGGGGAAAGGCTGTGTTGGCTGTATGCCACTGAGGCCTGCAGTAGCGTGAAGAGGCTTCCCCAGCCTACTTCCAGGCTTTTTGCCATGCCACCCATGAGCAAAGCTGAGGGACCCCAGCACGTGTTTTAGGGACTAGCCTGCAGGAGCTTTATAGGCAGCACAAGGGACAGGATTCATGAGGGAGACATGGGGGGACTCAGATATTTGACTGAAAGCAATCCCTCCCCTGTCCACCACCATCTGTCAGTCCATCTGCCTGGAGTCCCCTAACGCTTCGCGCGTGGGGCAGAACCACAGACGGGGGGATGACTAAAGAGAGATGCACAATCCTGCACTCCCACCCTGCTGCCTGCATCCTGGGGGAGATTGGTCCACCCCGCCTGAGTTCAGGTTGGGCATGACCTTGTTTAGGGTGTTCTGGCGCCCTCTGCTGGCCAGTGGTGTGTGAGCAGGCTGGACACTAAATAATGCTTGGTGTGCTGGAGGCTTAGTAGGTAAGGTGCTCTGTGCTCAGTGGTAAGCTCTGTGCATAAGGCTCCCTCTGCTGACATGAAGGCATATATACATGAGCCAAGAAATAAAGGAAGAGGTGGAGGAGGAAGAAAGAAGGAAGAAAGATCAATCTATGTGTGTGTCTGTTTTCGGAAAAATTCCCAGCTAATAGATACTTGGGTACTAGTTGGTGTTGATTTGCTGAACTTGAACCAAAATACACAGGCAACTATACAGGTAGTCTATAGTGATATAAATAATTGATGTGTTTTCCTTATGGCAAAATATTTTCAACCAGAAGGAAAGTGTGGAAAGTGGCCAAGCAACACATTATATTTAGAGTCTATCAAATAAGAATGATTTTATAAACTTTTTCAGAGGAATCTTTTCATGTTAAAAGAAAAGCACCATCCCTGGCTTAAAGCATTTTCTTGAGGCACCTACATCCCCCAGTACCCAGGAGATTCTTCCATAAATTCTGGATTGACAACTTTGATTGCTCACCTGCTTTGCTATGTAGAAATCATAAACCATACCCAGCAAACATTTCAATACAGATTAAACCAGAAGAAAATGATGGGATGACCAAGTCTGAGCCCAGCTATTCCATATGAAATGTAGTGTAGGCAGTGGCCCATGCCCTCCAGAAAATGCTGTTGAGCAAAAGTGAAATGGGATATAAAGAAGACACATATATGGATATAACCTAGAACCTCTGCTTGGATGTAGCCCGTGGTAGCTCAGTAACCAATTGGTTTCCCATAGTAAGGGGAACAAGGACTATTTCTAACAGAAACTCAATGGCTGGCTCTTTGACCTCCCCACCCCCCAAGGGAGGAGCAGTTCTGTTAGGCCACAGAGGAGGACTTTGCAGCCAGTCCTGAAGATATTTGATAAAACAGGGTCAGATGAATGGGGAGGAGGTCCCCCTATCATTGGACTTGGAAAGGAGCAGGGTGGAGATGAGGGAGGGAGGGTGGGATTAGGAGGGAATGAGGGAATGGGATACAGCTGGGAAATAGAGTTAATAAAATGTAACTGATAAGAAAAAATAAAATTAAAAAAAAAAAGAAGACACAAACAAGGGTAAGAGTCTACCATGGCAGGTAAGCCTCATTCATCAGCAAGAGAAGCTTCACAATCTTACATCATTTGGAAGTAATTTACTGTGGTCAAGACAATAAAACATTTTTATCTTAGAATTAAACATATGAGTTAAAATGGAAAAGTGTTCTGTCACCGTTTTTATGTATATATGTCTGTTATTATCTTACATGATTTTGGAACTGAAAGCACTGATTAAAGACATTAAATTTGAATATACTTCAACAAATGTTTTCTTAATATGAGAGAAAATTCTGTTAGATATAATTGTAAATATATAGCAAGTTCCGTAACCAAATTTTTTAAAAATTTCATTGACTATGTCCAACACTATAAGATAGAGAGAAGGGATCATATCCAAAGCAGCCATTTAACCTAAAATACAATCTATATTTATGGCATAATGCAATAAGAAGTTCCTTTTGTGGACAGTAATAGCCTGTCCTAGAATTAACAGTGACTGAAAAGTAATTGCTCTCATAGATTATTTAGTATTAATAAGGTAAGATGAAGGTAACATGAAAACTGTGCTACTAATATTACATTTTAGAACACAGGCGGTGCTTATAAGCCTGGACCATATTTCAACGTGTTAGTGATAAATGTCATGTGAGGGTTTTAAACCAACAAGATATAAACTTAGGACTCATTTACAGTTAGGAGCCTTGGAGATCACTTTGAAATAGTGTATCATCTAGAAGATTGGTGAGCAAGTCAATGGATCTCTTCATTCAGCCAATGATAGGTAAATAAAAGATGAAATCTGAGTGCTTAGTATACTATGTAATTTAGTATTATGGGAATCAGTAATATTTGACATAGATATTGACATAGTCTGTAATCATGGCTTCCAGTCATAATATATTAGGTAAGTTATGTCTCTTATACAGATAACTGTGTAACTATATAGAAATTCTTTTGGGGATATTAATTAGTCATCACAATATTAGGTTGCATTATGAAATAACAAGTTGAGTTTTTGTTACCAAGATAATAGTGGTGTCTTAACAAAATATAGAAGCATCTCTTTTTTTCCCTTCTGTGGAATACTTTGAGGAGTATTGCAGTTAGTTCGTTGAGACTCTTGTAGAATTCATGCTGAATCTCTAGACCTAGACATGGTTTCTTTCATTTTTATTCTTTTAATTGAAAGATTTAAATTATCATTTCTATCTTCTTTGTTGTTATATGTCTGTTTAAGTAATTTACTTCATCTTGATTAAATCTTGTTAAATTTTATACATGTAGATGTCTACCCATTTATTTTTTACATTTCAATGTTTAATTGAATGAAGACTTACAATATGAACCTATGATTCTCTCTTTTCCTTGGTACATGTTTTAATGTTGGTTAGATCAGGATTGATGCAGTTGACATGGAATTAAAAGAGAGAAGACGTGTTTCTGGAAGCAGGATTTTTCTCTCAGACAAAACACAAATGTGCTAGTCTTTTGAGGAAGAAAGTGGAGATTCTGTAGTGTAGTATCAGGGCCTGGAGATTTTAAATGGCTTAATGGGGTTAAGGATATATTCTAGAGGTTCAGTGTATAAATTTCTGGCCTTAGAGCTGCCTGTGAGGTTTCATTCAGTAATTGTGTGTGCTGGCAGTTATTCTTGAGCATGGGATAATTTTTGAGCAAGCATTTTCCAGCCTGAGATTTTTTCTTTGTTAGTGTTTCTATTGCTATGATCAAACACTGTGTGTGTGTGTGTGTGTGTGTGTGTGTGTGTGTGTGTGTGTAAAATAATGAAAAAAGACACCATGATTTTGCAAAAAAGCAATAAGGAGTGTATGGAGTGTTTAAAATGAATGAGGGGGTTATGATGAAACTATATTATGCTTGAAATTGCATTATAATTGAAAAATAAAATAATAAATATAATAAATAACATCACTATCATTGATGTATTAAACTTTTTTGAATGCAGCAAAAATTCTAATTGGTACTGAAAAGAGGAAGAAGGAAGCCATGATAGGTTAGCACAGAGGAGTCACATAGGCCTGGAGGAAGGACTCAAATAATGGTGTGAAAAGGCCCAGATAAAAAATACAAGCAAGTACCCTGTAATTATGTCTGGAAGCTAGACCAGATGAGGAGGATTAAGGTGGATGGCATTGGGTGCAGACTAGGAGATGGATGGTAAGGTTATTGAGCCAGTGTAGGTGAAATATCTGTCTGGCCCAAAGTAAATAAGACAATTATAAAATCTAAAAAAAAAATTCTAGTTGAAAATTTTGTCTATTTTTGACAGTTTGTTTTAGTATTGGGTCTCTAACTACTGAGGCTTTACTAAAAGGTGTTTATAAATTCCTATTATTTTGTTGATTTTGGTGTTTCCTTAGTTTTTTTTTAATTGGTTATTATTGGTTACTTTCATTCCTATATTTAACTATAACTTAACTTCAACCACTTAGTAATTTAGTTTTCTTATAAAAAGAAATATGTTGTTCTGCGCCCAAAACATACATACAGAAAGCATTGTAAAAAACAGTTTATATTTCGAAATACATGTATATATAACATATGAAGTAACAATGAAGAAAGAAGCCATGAATTTGAAGGTGAGCATGGGGCAGTGTGTGGGAAGGCCTGGAGAAAGAAAAGAGAAGAAAGAAATTTCACGATGAAATTTTAGCCTGAAAATAATTGATAATTGTTAATATCCAGAAGTGAATACCCAGCTTGGAAAGACTGAAGCAGGTGAATTCAGGGTCAGGGACTGATATTTGTCTCTTTCTGTATACCTAAACTTGATTTGGGCATCTTGATGAAGTCAAAAACAGTTTTATCCCAGCCTCCTTACTTGGAGCCTGGTGCTTTACCAATTGAGCCACTTAAGGCTTTCTGGTCACTCTGACAACAAAGTCACTCTTTCCCTAATGTTTTTATTGCTCAAAAACAGGTGGTCTTAATTAGACTGACAAAGATTTCCAGGCTTGTTTACTCTGAGATACTCTTCAGGCCACTATAGGCTCAGTGGCAGTCATCTTTCCTGTCTCTGAGGCAGGCTCAGAGGTATGGTAGAGTTTTAGGGTCCCATTAACCCTCCATGATCTAAAGATAAATGGATAGAAAAGATAGAGGTCACAGGCACACACACTCACTGAAAAAAGTCGGTGAAACAAGAAATTTTACTAACAAAGTCCTACAAGCTTACATATGATGATGATGCTGATTTCAGCTAGCATGTCCTCTGCAGAAACTGTAGCAAGTTCAGGTTGCCCTTTAGGAAAACATCTTCCATGACCAGCTGTTATGGCCTGTTCTCCCATACATACACGTAGACAAATGATCAGATATATAAACCTGTACATATTTGCACATATTCCATGGACGATGAAAAAGGAACTCATAATAGCCAGATAACTGACATACAATCATGTAAAATATACCAAAAAAAACAGACTGACCTAGTTCATGCAAACACATCAATATACATATTTACATCACATGGGTGAAGAAAATTCCAGTGGGCTTCATAGTTTTTACATTTCTGAGACAAAGGAATTAGTACATAGTGAGAGACCAAAGAATCAAAATTTAAGCTTTAGTTTTTAATTTTTGGGGAGGGGCTTTGGTTTAAAGTTTAAAGCATAAGCCTGAAGAAAGACCAGACAGGTGTATACATGTTCAGCCACCTTCAGGGGTGAACTAGCCCTACCACATTCTTTTCTTGCCCAGTAGAGATATAGTTGCTAGGTTACCGGACCAGATGTTCAGGCCAGAACCAGTTTAGTGTCTTAGCATGTAAAGTAAACCAATCATTTCAAAAGTAAATTTCCCTTAAACAGTCATGTAACTCCAAGGCATGTAACTCACTGCTTATGGCTTTTCCCTTTAAAAACCTTGTTGCCCTAGACCACCCTGCCGTACTCCTCCTCTTCACCAAGGAGGTTGTTTGTGACCTGGACTTGAGCTTGTATTAAATAAACCCTCATATGTTTTCAGTGGAGTCAATTCCTGGTGGCCTTTTGGGGTCACACGAACTGAGAATAACATTTGGGGGGCTCATCGGGATCCCCAAGACTCCAGGACCCTGACCTAGATGGTCTTATTGTGGCTGGTAAGTATCTAAGTGTGCATGTGTGTGATTACTTTCTGTCCTTAATTCTGAAAAATCCTCAGGTGTTCATATTTGTGATGGCAGCAGGATGTGATCAGAGGAAGACTTCTGGGTAATCACAGCTGCCAAAGTCAGGGGATTACCCCTGGCTTCATTGGTTTTTTTGTTTGTTTGTTTGTTTGTTTTTGTTGTTTTTCTTTTCTTTTCTTTTTTTTTTTTTTTTTGGTGGGCACTTGGGTAGAGTTCTGAGGTTGGGAGGTGATTCAGAATCACCCACTGCTCTGGAGCTTTTGTGGCAGGGAAACCAGAGCAGTGATCTGAAGTTCCATGGATCTATGCTTACCTTATGATCTGGCTACACGGCCACTCAGTCTGCACCTGTCCTATTTTATTCCTTGTGTTTAGAAACTTCTTTGGGACAGATGTGCCTTTCCCAGAGGAAGAACCTGTTTCCTCTTTTGCCTTTCCAACCATGAACAAAAGCCAAACACTTGGTTCTGGTTTTGTTTTCAGTAGTGTAGCAGCAAGTATGCATACATTTATCTGTCTATTTTGTTCCTTGTGTTTATGAATGTTTGTTTGTATTGGAGTATGGGACTGTGACGGATGCTATGGGACAGAATAGCTATAATCCCTCCTTGTTCCTTTCAGCCCCTCCACCCTCATGCTGTTCACCTTCCCCACGTCCTGCTGTGGCAGAATCAGCTGCGGCAGAATCAGGTGCTCTGGCAGCCAGAGGGAGAGAATGCAAGGGTGGGTCTGGGGATGAAATTGTCAGGACTGCTCCTGCCCAGCTAGAAGCTATGGTTGCTGAGTGCATTTTCATCATGGCGGGGGCAGCAGCAGCAATGCCCCATGGCAGGAGTGGGCTGAGGGAACTGAGATTTCAGATCAACTGGTCTGGTATAATAACAGGCTGCCATTTCAGGCTAGTATAATTGTATGGAGTGCAATTTGGGGGAAGGCCACTCCCTAATGGAACAGGGAAGAGGGCCATTGAGAGATGGACCACTACACCTTCAGGTTTTCCTTCTTCTCCCTTTTTTTTGTACACATTGTATTGGTACATTATTTTCTTGTGTTCTTTTATGGGTTTGTTTGTTTATGATGGTCTCAGTAGGCAGGTGACCAAACAGCTGTGCACTATGGTGACTTTGCTTGCCCCATGCTCCTAGCACTATAAGCTGGGAAGCCTTTGGTCTTTGGTGGGGGCATGCCTCAGGGCGGGACAGATAGAGGACTCCCAAGAGCAGGGTGGGCTGTGAGAGCTTGCCCAGACTGATAGGACAATTACAGCTGGATGGAGTAAGAGAAGTTTTCTCAGTTTAAATGTATATATCACCACTTCATATTTTTGACTGATCTTAAATGGTTAATATGCTCTGTATGTCTTGTTTATAGCTTAACAGTTATTGAATATGTCTAAAGATTAAATTCAAACTCTTGTTTAGAACATAAATGTGTGCATATGTGTTTATTAGATCTGTAGAATCACAGATGTTTTTAAATAGCAACCATGTGGCTTGTCATGCATTGTGATGTGACTTCACCATTTTGAAATTGCCACGTGGGGTAGAACAAAGGAAAAGAGTGGTTACAGAACCTCTTAGTCAAAATGAATTTTGTTTATCCCATTTCCTTTTAGACTAAGAAAACAAGACTCATTCTAAATTGGTATTGAATTTAGAGATTGGATTGTTTGCATTGGTAAAATTTAGTTTTAAATTTTGATTCTGACTTTCAAAATTATGGTTATGCTTTGTGATTTTACTCCTAAAAAGGGTAATTTATTTTCATATAGCAAAAACAAGTTTTGGAGAATGTTTAAATTTTTAAGACTATGGCACATTTTAAAGTTTATCAGGCATTTAAAATGATGACCTTGGGCTATCTAACAAAGAACATGGAACAGTTTCTCAACCCTTTGGAGAGGTCAAAAGATCTTGGTATTTATTTTATTCATTTTACCAAATGAAACCAAGCCATATTGTTTGAGGCAATTAAGAAAAGTGCAGTTTCTACAGTATATCATCTCAAGATGGTAAAAAAAAAAAAAAAAAAACACATGGCTTAGTAAAGAAATGTTGAGAAGGATTTTGATGAAGGTTTTTATGTTGTCTGAAAAGCAAGAGAGAAGGCAAGAGACTAGGACAATAAAGAAAAGAAAAGAAAAAAAGAAAGAAAAGAAAAAAGAAAAGAAAGAAAAGAAAAGCTTGTCCAAAGTAACCTGAAGTTATATAGAATTTTATGGAAGGTCAGAGTATATATAGAAAGCCAGAGGACATATGAACTGTATTTGATTTGGTTTTGTAAACCTGCAAATATGATTTGAGAAAGAACTGTAAAATATGTTGGTTTTCACTTAAAAGGCTGGAGATTCTCCGATGCAAAATGTCTGCTTATGCTCTTTAATGGGAGAATAAGACTGTAGCTCCATGTTACCATAGGATTATATGGGGTTGTATTCAGGTAATTGTTAACCATTATATACCTACTACCAGCTCCTGAGTGCATGGATTAATGCTGTTTCTTTTTGGCTGACAGGTTTGGTATGGCCAGAATAGTTAAAGTACTGTTCTTTTATGCAGTTGGTTCTAAAACGTATTTGATTACAATTTTAGAAATTTTAGTTATGGGGAACTGTAAATGCTCCACAGTGCTATACTGTAGGCTGTAGTAACGCCATCAATGACACCTAATGGCTGTTTTATATTGCCGGCCACAGCATACAGCAACACACGGCTAGCTACCATGTTGGTTCATGGATAAAGAAGGTGGAGCCATGGTTTTACCACTATCTTTCTTGAAGGCTGCCAGCTGTATTCAGTTCCAAAGGTGCTAAGTGCAACTTTTGTTCTTTAAGCTTTTTGCTGTTCAGTTTTTTAAATTAAATTTTTATTTTTTATACTAATTAGAGCTTATTCACTTTGATTCCCAGCTGTAGCCCCCTCCTTCCTCCTCTCCCAATCCTACCTACTCTTCCTCATCTTCTCCTATGTGCCTCTCCAAGTCCAGAGATAGGGGAGGTCCTCTTCCCCTTTCATCTGACCCTAGCTTATCTGATCTCATCCAAACTGACTTCATTGTCCTCCTCTGTGGCCTGGCAAGGCTGCTCCCCTATCAAGGGGAGGCAGTCAAAGAGCGAGCCAGTGAGTTCATGTCAGAGATGTCCATGTTCCCCTTACTATGATACCCACTTGGATACTGAGCTTCCATGGGCTACATCTTAGCAAGAGTTCTATGTTATATCCATGAATAGGGCTTAGTTGGAGTATCAGTCTCAGAGAAGACCCTATGCCCAGATATGTTCGTTCTGCTGCTATCATTGTGGAGCTCCTGTCTTCTCCAGGTCTTGTTATCTCCCCTTCTTTCCTAAGATTCCCTGCAGTCTGCCCAAATTTTGTTTATGAGTCTCATTATCTACTTTTATACAATGATGGTTAGACTCTTTCAGAGACCCTCTTTCGAAACAGGCTCCTGTCCTGTTTCCTGTTTTTATCCTTCTTCCAAAGTCCATCCTGTCTGCCTTTCTGAGTGAGGATTGATCATCTTACACAGGGTCCTCCTTCTAGCTCACCTTTTTTAGGTGTTCTGATTTTTGTAGGTTTATCCTATCTCATAGGTCTAGTATCCACTTATAAATGAGTATGTTTCATGTGTGTCTTTCTGTTTGTGGGATACCTCACTCAATATGATTTTTTCTATGTCCCACCATTTGCCTGAAAATTCCATGATTTCCTTGTTTTTAATTGCTGAGTAGTATTCCATAGTGTAAATATACAACAATTTCTGTATCCATTCTTTAATTTAGGGACATCTCGGATGTTTGCAGGTTCTGGGTATTGTGAATAAAGCTGCTATGAACATGGTTGAACAAATGTCCTTGTTGTGTACTTGAGTATATTTTGGATATATGCCTAGGAGTGGTATAGCTGGATCTTCAGGAAGTGCTATTCCTAGTTGTGTGAGAAAGCACCAAATCGATTTCCAAAATGTTTTTCAAGTCTACATTCCCACCAGCAATGGAGGAGGGTTCCCCTTTCCCCACATCCACTCCAGCTTGTACTTTGACTTGATTTTTTTTAATCCTAGCTATTCTGATGGGTGTAAAGGAAATCTTAGGGTCATTTTGGTTTGCATTTCTCTGATGACTAAGGACACTGAGAATTTCTCTAAGTGTTTCTCTGGCATTCTATGTTTCTCTATGGAGAATTCTCTGTTTAGCTCTGTACCCCATTTTTAATTGGATTACTTGATTTGTAGCTTTTTAACTTCTTTAGTTCTTTATATATTCTGGATATCAGCTCTCTGTCAGACATAAGGTTAGTGAAGATCCTTTCCCAGTCGGTAGGCTGTCATTTTATTCTGATGACAGTGTCCTTTGCTTCACAGAAGCTTTTCATTTTCATGAGATCCCATTTATTGATTGTTGCTCTTAGAGCCTGTGCTGTTGGTGTTCTGTTCAGGAAGTTGTCTCCTGTACCAATGAATTCTAGGCTCTTCCCCACTTTTTCTTCTAACTGATTTATTGTGACTGATTTTCTGTTGAGCTCTTTGATCCACGTGCACTTTAGATTTGTGCAGGGTGAGAAATATGGATCTATTTGCATTTTTTTACATGTAAACATCCAATTAGACCATCAGCATTTGTTGAAGATTCTGTCTTTTTTCCACTGTATGGTTTTGGCTTCTTTGTCAAAAATTAAATATGCATAAGTTTGTGGGTTTATCACTGGATCTTCTGTTCGATTCCATTGATCCACCATTCTGTTTCTATAAAAGTACCATTTGGGTTTTATTACTATTGCTCTGTAGTACAGGTTGAGATCAGGAATGGAGATTCCTCCAGATGATCTGTTGTTGCACAGGATCATTTTGACAGTTCTGCTTTTTTTGTTTTTCCAAATAAAGTTGAGAATTTTCTTTCAATTTCTGTAAAGAATTGTGTTGGTATTTTCATGGGAATTACATTGAATATGTAGATTGCTTTTCACAGGATGGCCATTTTAACAATTTTAATATTATTGATCCATGAGCAGGGGAGATTTTTCCATCTTCTAATATTTTCTTCAATTTCTTACTACAGAGACTTTTATTTGAAAAGATCTTTCACTTGCTTGGTTAGAGTAACACCAAGGTATTTTATATTATTAGTGGCTACTGTGAAGGGTGTTGTTTCCCTAATTTCTTTATCGGCCCTTTTTTTCTTTGGTATACATGAGGGCTTATGATTTTTTTGTGATTTTTTTAACCAGCCACTTTGCTGAAGGTGTTTATCAGCTGAAGGTGTTCTCTGGATGAATTTTTGGTGTCATTCATGTAGACTCTCATATCTTCTGCAAATAGTGTTACTTTGATTTCTTCCATTCCAATTTGTATCCCCTTGATCTCCTTTAGTTCTCTTATTGGTCTAGCGAAGACTTCCAGTACTATGTTGAAGAGATATGGAAAGAGTGGGCAGCCTTCCCTTGTCCCTAATTTCAGAGGGATTGATGTAAGTTTTTTTTTCTGTTTAGTTTGATGTTTGCTATAGGCTTGCTATATATTGTCTTCACTAAGTTTAGGTATGTGCCTTGTATACCTGATCTCTCCAAGACTTTAAACATGAATGGGTGTTGGGTTTTGTCAAATGCCTAGGGAGATGATCATGTCATTTTTCTCCTTCAGTTTGTTTAAATGATGGATTTCCATATATTGAACCACCTCTGGATGCCTGATATGAAGCCTACTTGGTAATGGTGGATGATATCTTTTATATGTTCTTGGATTCGGTTTGCCAGTATTTTATTTAGTATTTTTCCATCAATTCTCATAAGAGAGATAGGTTTGAATTTCTCCTTTTTGGTTGGGTCTTTGTGTACTTTAGGTTTCAAGGTGACTGTGGCTACCTAGAATGAATTTGGTAATGTTCCTTCTGTTTCTATTTTGTGGAATAATTTAGGTTGAATTGGAGTTAGCACTTCTTTGAAGGTCTGGTAGAATTCTGTGCTGGAATCATATGGTCCTGGGCATTTTTTTGGAAGAGAGACTTATGTGACTGCTTCTATTTCCTTGGGGGATATAGGACTATTCAATCTTTCTGCCTAATCTTGATTTAATTTTGGTAGATGAAATCTATCAAGAAAATTGTCCATTTCATTTAGATTTTCAAATTTTGTGGCATATAGGCTTTTGTAGGATGACCTAATGGTTGTTTGGATTTCCTCAGTGACTGTTGTTATGCCCCCATTTTCATTTCTGATTTTGCTGATTTGGATAGTTTCTATTAGCCTTTTAGTTAGTTTCACTAAAGGTTTGTCTATCTTGTTGATTTTCTCAAAGAACCAGCTCTTGGTCACATTGATTCTTTGAATTGTTTTCTTTGTTTCTAATTCGTTGATTTCAGCTCTGAGTTGGAATAAGTGATCCAATCAAACAATGGGTATAGAGCTAAACAGAGAATTCTCAATAGAGGAATATTGAATGACAGAGAAACACTTAAAGAAATGTTAAGTATCCTTAGTCATCAGGGCAATGCAAATCAAAATGACCCTGAGATGTCCCCTTACACCCATCAGAATGGCTAAGATCAAATGCTTATGTGACAACACATGTTGGAGAGGATGTCAAGAAAGGGGAACCCTCCTCAATTGTTGGTGGGATTGTAAACTTGTACAACCACATTGGAAATTGATCTAGTGCTTTCTCAGAAAACTGGGAACAGTGCTACCCCAAGACTCAGCTAGATAGCTCCTGAGGACATTATCAGAAAGATGTTCAACCATGCAACAAAGACATTTGCTTAACCATGTTTGTAGCAGCTTTATTCATAATAGCCAGAATCTGGAAGCAACCTAGATGTCCTTCAAAATGGAGCAATGGATACAGAAATTGTGGTACATTTACACAATGAAATGCTACTCAGGTATTAAAAACAAGAAAATCATGAAATTTGCAGGCAAATGGATGGAACTAAAACAGAGCATGTGGAGTGAGGTATCCCAGAAGCAGAAATACAGGAATGGTATATACTTACTCATAAGTGGATATTATCCATATAATATGGAATAAACATACTAAAATCTACAGACCTTAAAATGGTAAACTATAAGGAAGACCCCAGGGAAGATGCTTAATTTTCATTCAGAAAAGGAAACAGGATAGACACCAGAACCCATAGAAGAGAAATAACAGGATGGGAGCCTTCACAAATGTATTCTAATTGACTCCACTCAGCAGGCAATCAAAATAGATGCAGAGAGCTACACACAAACTTTGGATAGAGCAAGAAGTGGGAACTAGAAGAACCCAAAGGGGGAAAAGCCATACAAGGAGACCAACAAAGCCAAAAAATCTGGGTCCAGGGGGGCTGCAGGGACTGATGCATCAACCAAAGACCATGAGAGGACCTAGATACCCTGCTCAGAGGTAGCTCATAGACAGCTCAATTAACATATGGGTTCCCTAGCAAGGGGAGAAGAGGGAGTCTCTACCATGAACTTAATTGCCTGCTTTTTGATCACTTCTCCCTGGTGGGACAACTTAGCCAGCCCTCACAGGAATAGGATACACGGAGACCTAATAGGACCTGATAGGCTTCAGTTAGACAGTAGGGGGAGGTGGACTTTGCCTATCAGAGGACTAGAGAAGAGGGATAGGGTCAAGGGAGGGAGAGTGGGTGGGACCTAGAGATGACGGAGGGGGCTACAATTTGGATAGAAAGTAAACAAATTGTAAAAATTAATGATGAACATGGGTGACAGAAGGAATAAAAAATACAACACAATTGGCTGAGAAACACAAAAAATACTCATCATCTTTAATCATAGATCTAGCTAGAAAAAAGAACTTAGGCAACCAATACCTCAAATGACAAATATTGTATGTTTAGTGTCCTTCTTGGCACTATAGTAAAAGAGAATGTGATAGGATGCATACAATATCATTGGAAATCTTTCTTTATGGAATGAACATGGAGTGACTTGTAGGAGTTGAGATGTTGATTTACTTTCTCCCCACAGATCAGCAGGAATGTATCCCTTGCTGAATTCAAGAGTACCCAAACCTTGAGAGAAACCAGTCCCTGCCCATGGCAGTGACCTTCCTGTCCTTTGAGGATCTTCTTGTGTTGGCCATGACCTGCATGGCTTTGTGCTAATCTGTCAGCACAGCTATAGTTTTGGGGATCTTTCTCAAGCACCATGACTCACCCATCATTAAGTCCAATAACCACACTATAATAAAATACCTTAGTGTCTTCAAATAAAATTATTTACCCCTACTTTTAGTAAGTTTATATAAAATGTATATCTAACCATAACTAAAAGAGCCCTTCATTTAAGTAATGTTATATAGATACACCCTATTTCAGAATAGAAACCACTTCTGAAAAAAACATTTTAGTAAGTTATACCTGTTACTTTTTAATTCGTGGACATATAAGTATTCAAATTTTAATTACATAATAGTAATTGTGATAAATAATACAGGTACTATATACTTTTCCCTTAGTATTTTATTTTTCTGGAGGAAACAGGAATTAAGTTGACAGTTGACATCTTCTGTTGGACAGGCAAAACCTTGATCTCTGGCAAAGGGAGCTTGCAAAATTGTACATCCACAGTGGAAATCAGTGTGCAGAAATCTCAAAATGATGAAAATAAATCTACCATATGAACCACTTATAACTTTCCTTGACATATGCACAATGGACTCAACATACTCCTTCAAAAATATTTTCTCAACCATACTCATTGCTATTCTGTTCACAATAGGTACAAAATGGGAACACCTAAATATCTTTCAACTGATATAGATAAGTGAAATGGTATGCACATAAGTAGATAGAAATATAAATGACGATATTGATTTAGGTAACTCAAATCCAGAAAACAGATATCACATATCTTATCTACTCTGAAGCATATAGCTCTAGATCTTCAGTTGTGAGTATTCACGCTAGTGTGAAAGAAAAGAGTGTGGCAAAAGACTGGGGACCAGCCCCGGCAGTTGATAGTATCCAGAGAGGAGGGAAGGATAAGGCAGGGCAGAAATGAGTCAGACATGGTTGTCTAAAGAAACTGAGAGTCTTGATTGACTAGCAGTCAGAGTACTTCTTTATTTAGACAGAACTTAGTAATAAAGATAGATTCACATTATGATAAAATATAGATGATATCCTTTTTGTCCCCAGACAGGTGTTTTAACTGTCTCTTGGTCATAAATTTAGTTATCATTGATAAACCTTATCTTTTACTATCATTTTTCCTCATCAACCCCTAATCTGACATTTTTGAGAATCTGGAGGCATATTTGCCACGGCCTGAAAGCCCATTCTCAGGTTGGAAGCATTCTCAGATTCAATGGCAATAGATAGAAAATCTTTAAACCGGCGTGGGCATATTGCTTTGTCCCAAGAAATATATTATCAAATTTTAATGGACAGCCTCAAGAGAAATAATTTAGGCCAAAGCAGCAACAATCATTATTCAGTTCCTGGGATAATGTAATGTCTATACCTCATATCTTTTAGAATTTATTTATGTGCTAAATTAAGTATTCTTTAATTATTTTGGTCATACAACATCATAGTGATACTGTGCAAGCTGATATTTCTAGGAAAATGAGGTCCTAATACCTCACTTTTAAAATAATTTTTACAAAACATTCTTTGTCCATCATTATAGACCCTAGTGTAGGTGAAGATGTCTCCAGCCATTCATTTACAGTTCTGTAAAGTCATTGAGGGGCATACCATATGTAGCTCCTAATCTTATATGCCAAGTAATCATCAGAGGATACAGAAGTACAAGGTATTTAATCTCAAATACTATCAACTCTCCAAGCTCTAGAAACTTTGTTTGCCTTTTTAAGAGTATGTTGTTCTGATTATTTTCTTCTTGAGGAAGCACAGGGGTAGGTTTTGCAAGACTATCTTGGAGCTGAAGTCTCATAAGGAGTTTTCTGCCATTTTTATGTGAGTTACAACTTCCACGAGGAAGACATTCATGTAGGCCAGATAATTGATATTTCCTCTAAAAGTGAGAGGGGCAGTCTGCTCAGAATTTTTCTGGGGAAGCTTAGAAGCAGTACCACAGAGTGAAGACATAAATGATTCATTAAAAAATTTCCCATTGCTCCAATGGCCCCAGGTTGTACAAGTACTGAAAGCCCTTTAAGCATGTAGCAAGCAGAGATCAAGACCAAGCCTGAAAGATAGCATGAGCTGCATATTGTAACATGCAGCTCAGCTATGCTGGATCTTTGTCAAATAGCTGTGCTGATTTCATGGCTTTAACTGTATATGAACTTTGGTGAGGTTTTAATCCATTTGGAGGTGATTTTATGTGAAAATAAGCTCCTATTTCTATGTTTCTACATATATACATCTAGTTTGGTCAGTACCATTTATGAAGATTTTATCTGTTTTTCCAGTGTGTATTTCTAGCTTTCCAGTGTGTATTTCTATTTTTGTTATAGTGCTAGTGCATTTACATAATCAAATATTACTCAGATATTTAAAAAATCAAATCATGAAACATGAATCATGAAATTTTAAAAAAAAATTTTAAACCAAAAACTTGTTTTGATAAAAGATCCATAAAACTGAAAAAACCTAGAAAAACTAAGGACAGAAAAAGAAAGGTACCATAAATTATCAACAAGATGAAGGCTCTTTATTATAGATCATTACTATTTTTAAATGAAAAGACTTAATAACTCTGTGCTAACAAATTCAAGACAAATAGGGTATGTATTTGCTTTTACATATATATTAGTTGCAAGATGTATGATATGCAAGCAACTGAACATAATACCACAGGGGATACATACAGATTAAGAACTGGAGGTTAGGGGAGGCAGAGATTTCTCCATAGTAAAGGGAAATAAAATATTTGGTACAAATGGAAGGTGGGCTAAAAAGATAGAACTGAAGGGGATTGGGAAAGGAAGAGGGCAATGAAAAGGTAACATGAGGAAAGACAGGTAAAATTAAGGGTCATTTGTTTGGTACAGTGGAAACCTAATGCAATAGAAACTTTCTAAAATATATACATATAACAAGCCAATATAAATGAAATCACCACACAAGAAGAAAGTTCCAACTGGAAATCTCTTGTCACTAAATAAAGCATCCAGTACTGGTAATGGTTTATATTTAACTGAGGTATTGGCCAAAGTGGTGTGATTGTAATGCCAAAACAATACAGGCTTTTGCCAAGACTATAGGCTGCACTCCACAAATTGAATGCAGTGCCCTCTTGCTGGAGACAACACTTACACTTACATGGAACATAGATAAATAGAGCTTGTGCCTACATAGAACCTTCACACTTACATTCTAGCAACTTTTATATGGTAAGTACTCTGCAACTACAAGAGGAAAAATATAAACATTAACCAGCTACCAAACTTTTGAACTTTAACAATGTTCTACCTGTAAGACATATTAGTGCAAGAGTTGTAGGAGTAAATACCAATCTATAGTTGACTTAAGGCCCATTTCACATGATGGAATCCACACCTTACACTGCTTTATTGATCAAGAAAAAGAAATTACACAGACCATGGTTCTGGGGAAAAAGCAAATACTACATTCTACTAAAAGTAATAAAATGACCATTGACACCATTCTGCTATACTCATAGACCAGTATCTTGTTCAGCCATCATCAAAAAAATGTCATCCTGCATTTGATGGAGACAAATGCAGAGACCCATAGAGAAAATAGACAGTCAGTGAGAGACCTCAGAATATGCCCTTCAGGCTCTTAAGTAATTCAGCCAGAAGAGTGTAAGAGCCAGAAAAGAAAGAGGATATCAAAGAACAAATCACCATAAATTAAGACGACTGAAGAATAGATGAACTGTGAGAGACTGAGGCAGCATACACAAGGCCTTTAGTGTTCTGTCCTTAGCCCTATCTCTAATTGATAAGTGCTTGCAAATGAAAATGTAGTTTTCTCCAAGGTACACTCATTGTATCCAAGGGACTATTCTTTTTTTTTATCAGTTACATTTTATTAACTCTGTAGGGACTATTCTTAATTGTATTTTTAAGAGTACATTCTAATAGGTAGATGGCCAAAAAAAGAAGAAGGAAGAATTGGAGAAAGAAGAAAAGCAGGAGGAGATTAGAGAAAGGAAAAACTTTAATCTAGATGAATATATAAATAAAGTGACTATTTTTAAAAGAAATAAAGGAGGAGGATGAAAAGAAAGAAAAAGAAGAAGGAAGAGTTGGAGGAAGAAGAAGAAGAAGAAGAAGAAGAAGAAGAAGAAGAAGAAGAAGAAGAAGAAAACAAAAATTGTGTCAAAAGAAATGTTAAAGAGCCATGCACAAAAGATCCAGAAAATCTAAAAAGTAACAAAAAAGTAATTTATGAATAATAGAAATAGAAAAAGAAGAAAAACCTCACATCAAAATCCTAGAAAATATTTTCAGCAAAATAATAGAAGAATGTATCCTTAACCTAATGAAGAAGGGGTAGCCTATAAAAGTACAAAATATATATAGAGCAACAATTAAAGTGTACCGAAAAGAAATTGTGCTCAGCACATAAAATCAAAACATTAAATGTAAAGAAGAGTATATTAAACAAAGAAGGGATATGAAAAGCTACAAGTTGAAAATCCTAAGTTGCATATCAATTCAGGCTCTTTAGAATAACTCCTGATCTCTCAAGAGAGATTCTAAACCTAGAATGGCTGAGTCAGATTATATATAATCTTTGAGGGACCCTTATTCCTATATCCAGTGAACTTTCAATAATAAATGAGGAATAAAGATATATTGCATAATAAAACCAAATATGAGCAGTATCTCTGTAAAACTTCACTACAGAAGCCAATCGATGAAATACTCCAATCTAAAGTGTTAACCACACCCAAGACAACACAAAGAATGAATCATCCCAAGCATCAAATCAGAAGGCAAAAACCCCCACCATAACTACAAAATAAAGGGAAATAATAAACATTGCTCATTGAAATCTCTCAACTTGGATGTTCAATTCTCCAATAGAAAGACAGGAACTAACAGAATGGACTAGACAACAAGTCCATTCTTCTGCTGCATCTACTGACACTCTTTATCATCCAGGTTGGACAGCATCTCTGTGTAAAAGGATGAAAGGAGACAGTAGAAGAAAGTCGACCAAAAAGAAGTTTAGAGGAACTTTATTTTATACAGTTCACACAAACAAATACTAAAATTCTTGAGTCAATTTAAAAGAGAGTATTACTGTACACACTGAATGAGGAGTTCCACCATTATCCATATGAAACAGATGACTTGGGCTGGTCCAGCACACATCTACACTCATGTTTACTGAAGCAAAGCTTACCATGTGCTAAGATAGAATGGACTTGATTGTCCTGAATCACATGAGTGCAAAATATAATATTATTCAATTTTTTTATTCATGGAAACATGTACTTTCATTTTTATGAGATTTTTAATATAATCACATTATTTCTTGTTTATTTGTCTTCCCTACAAATTCTCTCATATAACCCTCCTTTGGCTCTTTCAATTTCAAGTCTTTTGTTGCCAATAAATGTTATTACATGTATCATGCATGTGTGTGTGTGTGTGTGTGTGTGTGTGTGTGCATGTGTGCAAGATGGAGTATTACACTGCAATGAAAAATAAGGAAATCATGAAATTTGCAGGTAAATGGTGGGACTTGGAAAGTATCATCCTGAGTGAGCTGTCCCAGAAGCAGAAAGACATACATGGTATATACTCACTCATATAGACATATAACATAGGATAAATCTACTAGAACCCTGAACATCTAAAGGAACTAATCAAGGGAGCAGACACTACTAAAATTCTCAATCCCCATCCCAAAAGGCAAAGAGGATAGACATCAGAAGAAGAAGAAAACAGGAAACAACCTAGGAACCTGCCACATAGGGCCTCTGAAAGGCTCTGCCCTGCAGACTATCAAAGTAGATGCTGAGACTTAAGGCCAACTGATGGGCAAAGTGCAGAGAATCTTAAGAAGTGGGAAATAGTAAGATCTGAAAAGGACAGGAACCCCACAAGGAGAGCAACAGAACCAGAAAATTTGAACACAGGGGTCTCCCCATGGACTCATATTCCAACCAAGGAACATGCACGGAGATAACCTAGAACCCCTGCACAGATGTAGTCCATGACAGCATAGTATCCAAGTGGGTTCCATAGTAATGGGAAGAGGGACTGCCTCTGACATAACCTGATAGGCCTGTTCTTTGATCACCTCCCCCTGAGGGGAGAGCAGCCCTACCAGGCCACAGATGACAATGCAGCCATTCCTGAAAACATTTAACATTTCAAGAAAGGCAATCATTTTACTTTGAAATTGTGGATGAACTCCAAATGTATCATCAAAATTTTGACCTGAGCTAGACACAGAAATCAAACATTGTCTGACTTCAGTCCTAATTGGGCTAAAAGCAGTCAGTACCCTGAAATAAGAGTTGAATAGTCAGTATTAGAGCCTGAACATCAGGGTGGAGTGGCATGACTTGTCAAAGAACACATTTCAGTGACAAGAGGAATAATATAAAGAAATACTTCAGGGTGCATGGATAAGAGCTATTACTAATAGCTTACATTGTTTACTTGAGAAAAATTCTGTGTATATTTTTTAAATCTCAATAACCAAAATGTTAGAATTACTTTGTAAGAGATATCAATTTATTTTTATATTATTTATTCTTCCATTAATTTCCTTCCATTTTCATCCTCCTGAATTTTAAATAATCATGTTTTGCTCTTTTTCAAGCCACTTTTTTTCATAAACTATTTTTATACACTTAACATACCAAAATTTGATTTGTGCAATATTTTACAATATTATAATACTAGGAATATATGACAAACCACTGAATTTTATCAAGGGTATTTATTATATATAGTATTACAGGAAAAAGGAAAATGAGTAGAGATGAAATACTATTCTTTCTAGTTGTTTTTAAGAGACAGTTGCCTGAGTCCAGCCATCTCAGGAAAAAAAAAAACTCATTTTTTTATTATTACAATTTATTCACTTTGTTTTCTGGCTATAAGCCCCTCCTTCATCTTCCACCAGTTACAAACTACCTCCCTCTTCTCCCACTATGCCCCTCTCCTAGTCCAATGATAGGAGAAGTCTTCCTTTCCTACTATCTTCTCAAGTCTTACCAAGAATGGCTGCACCTTCTTCCTCTGTGGCCTGGCAAGGCTGCACCTTCCAGGAGTAGGTGATCAAGTAGCCTGCCACTGAGTTCATGTCAGAGACAGATGCTATTACCCTTAATAGGAAACTCATATGGAAATTGAGATACTTATGAGCTACATCTGAGCAGGGGTTCTAGGTGTTCTTCATGCATGGTCCTTGGTTGGAACAGGACCCCCAGGGCCCATATTTTTTGACTCAATTGGCCTCCTTGTGGAGGACCTCTCCCATCCAGGTCTTTCTAACTCCTGAATCCTCCATATTAGTCCATGCTCTCTGCCCAAAGTTTGGCTATGAGTCTAATCATCTGCTTTAATACCCTGCTAGGTAGATTCTTTCAGTGGCCCTCTGCGGTAGGTTCCTGCCCTGTTCCCTATCTTCTCCCATTCCTGATGTCTATCCCATTTTTCCCTTCTAAATGAGGATTAAGCATCTTCACTAGGGTTCTTCCTGTTGTTTAGATCCTTTAGGAGTATAGTTTTTAGTATTTTAATCCTACATTATTTGACTAATATCCACATATAAGTGAGGATATACCATGAGTGTCTTTCTGCTTCTGGATACCTCACTCAGAGTGATCTTTTCTAGTTGCATCCATTTGCCTGCTGATTTCCTTGTTTTTAATTGCTAAATAGTATTGCATTGTATAAATGTGCCACAATTTCTATGTCTATTCCTCGGTTTGGGGACATCTAAGTTGTTTCCAGATTCTGGCTATTATCAGTAAAGCTGTTATGAGTACAGTTGAATAAATGTCCCTGTTGTATGTTTGATAATCTTCTGAATATATGCCCAGGGTTGGTATAACTGAATATTCTAGTAGCACTATTCACAGTTTTCTGAGAAAGCACCAGATTGATTTCCAAAGTGGTTGTACAATTTTACATTCCCACCAGCAATGGAGAAGGGTTCCCTTTTCTCCACATCCAGTTCAGCTTGTGTTGCAGATGATGTGATAGTATACATGAATAACCCTAAAAATTCAACCAGGGAACTCCTACAGCTGATAAACAACTTCAGCAAAATGACTGGATACAAAATTAAATTTAAAAAATCCGAAGCCCTCCTGTATACAGAAGACAAATGGGCTCAGAAAGAAATTAGGGAAACAAAACCCCTTCACAGAAGCCACAAATAACATGAAGTACCTTGGTCTGACTCTAATCAAGCCAGTGAACGACTTGTATGAAAAAAAGAACTTCAAGGAAGATATCAGAAAATCTCTCATACTCCAGAATTGGTAGGATTAACATAGGAAAAACAGCCACTCTACCAAAAGAAATCTAAAGACTCAATGCAATTCCAATCAAAACACCAGCACAACTCATTACAGACCTTGAAAGAACAATTCTCAGTTTCATATGGAAAAACGAAAAAACCCAGAATTGATTTAAAAAAAATGCCTGCACAATAAATATTTTCTGGAGTTATCTTCATCCACGATCTCAAGTAGTACTATAGGGCAACAGTAATAAAAATGGCATGGTACTGGCACCTGTACTTTAAATCTTAAAGGGGTGTGCATCTACTCATTAATCATTTTTATTAAATCATATCAAGAAGCTGAGGGGAAAAACAAATATAGGGGAATCAACTGCTGTCTCAGGTTTTAGACCCAGTTTGAGGGTGCCCAGACAGCCAATGTTATCTTGGACTATTGTTTCAGCTCATCAACCTTAAAACATCCCTGGCTTTACTATTAATAGTGTACTTTTCTTAACTTTAAATTGTTCTCTAAGATTTTTTACATCAGAGTCATTAGCAATAACATCTTCCCTGACCTTGTTAAACAATCTAATTTTCCAAATTGTTTCTAAGTATAATGGTCATTGCTAACAATCTATATCTATGGCTCCTTTCAAGGGCAGTGGTTAATTCATTAATCTGCTCCAGTAAACATGTGAAAAGAGATGAAGTATTGTTTTTTAAATGCCAGTGATATTGCCCAGTGATGGGCTAGAAGCCTCCTTAGAGTTTTCATACAACTTATGTTATGAGGAATATGGTCATCATAAGGGCAATGAGCAGAGATATGCTACATAAGAACACAAAGTCCTCAGGAAAATCAGTTCTTGGGATTATGCTTCTCCAAGACAAACTCCTTGTGACTATGCTAACAGGGGAGCCACATTCCATGAGTTCTACAGCTGTTTTGCTGTTGCTCCTGCATGGCTCTTGACAAGACCAGGTAGCCAAAATAGTTTGCCTATAGATGGGTGAGGGGAAGTGAGGTTAGCTCAGGCCCTGGGAAGGAGAATTCAGGGTATTGCATGGGCTGTACCAGCCTGGAGGACCAGATAACATGGAAGGACTGAAGGATTGCTGGGAGGTAAATGGCGGGTAGTTTTGATTTGATATGTTAACTACGAACCTCTGCTATTAGTTCCAGGTTTGAATCCTACTTCTATGGTAACATAAACTTCAGAGAGAGAAGCATGTTCTCCATTGGATAATGATTATCAAGTGAGCCCACAGGGAAGAAAGGTGGCAAAGACATAGATTTTGTTTTTCTTTTCTTTCTACATATCTGCTTTCTTCTCTTTGAGGGAGGGCAGTTACCGAAACTAGACTCAA
Source organism: Meriones unguiculatus (assembly GCF_030254825.1). NCBI lineage: Eukaryota > Metazoa > Chordata > Mammalia > Rodentia > Muridae > Meriones > Meriones unguiculatus. Next base: position 702,928 of record NW_026843581.1, on the reverse strand, counting down.
ATTTTTGCTTTTTTGTTTTGTTTTTCTTACTATATTTTATTTTATTAATTGTTTTTTTTATTTTTCACAATTTATTCATTATATATGCTGATTGAAAGTCACTCCCTCAACATCTACTGGTCCCATCCTCCCTCCATCTTCCCTCATCCCCTTTCCCTAGACCACTCAAAAGGGGAGTTCCTCTCCTCTGCCATCCACCCATACATTATCAGAACAGTACTCAGCTATTAAAAACAGAGAAATAAAATTTCTGCTCTTATTTCCTTTCCGTGGGCCACTGTACTCACCTCAGAAGATTTCATACCATGAAGCTTGCCTGCAACCTTACAGTGAACTAAACACTAAGTATAACTCATTTTAAAGAGTCCCACCCCAAGACACTGTTTGATTGACCATCTCACATCCAGAAACATGTGAAATTTGAAATGCTATGAAGTCTGAAACATTTTATCACAAGGCATTTCAGAGAACATGATTCTCTTGCTGCCTGGATGGCTGTTTCCCACCAACCCAGGAAGGCATGAGGGGCAGAAGATGAGGTATAAAGCTTGGAAAGCCCACAAGCATAACAGTGATCAGACCACTCTGGGAACCACCTCAGAAAGTAAGTTCAACTTTAATTCCAGAAAACAGAGGCTATATACCCCTTGGGGAGTGACCTGGGATGCTCCAAGCATAGGTGTAGATAATTGTTTAATACTAGGCAATTCAAGGATGCTTCGATTTGCATTAAACAGCACATTCTAGCATATGAACAAGAACAAGAACAAAGAATCAAATTATCCGATATTTGAAGGGAGGGAGAGTTATCAGGGATCTGTGTCAAAGGCCATCTATCAAATTTGATTGGTGGTATCTATGTCTAAAGACACTCTCCAGATGATGTCAGGCAGAGAAAACTCACCCTTGCCATAGTTATACAACTAGGCCAGCAGCAGGGTCATACATAGAAGAGAAAGCCTCCTCCCTCACATCTCAAAATTCAGTCTGGGTTGTGATGGTTTTCAATAGAACCCCTGGAACAATAGGTATGTGTACACAAAGAAACTGCTACAGGCTACCACTGTTGTGATACTCTCAGAGAACTTCCTGGCTGGTGTTAGTTCACCATTCCCTACATATTCATCCACTGGAATAAAAGTTTCTTGTGTAAAGTAAGGCAATTGAAAACAGTAAATGTTGAGAATCAGGATTATCAATAAGTCTTCCCTAAACACCTTATTATATAATACTGTTGCATGTAATTGATATTCACCATTCATTGTATTCTTTTTAAAAATAAGTTTATTTACTTTAAATTCCAATTGTAATCCCCCTCCCTTCTCTCCCCCACGTACTACCCTCCATTCCTATTGCCCTTATTCCCTTTCCCCTTCAGAAAAGTGAGGTCATTTCCATTGAGCTAGTTTTACAGTTCTGTTGGATCTCAGTGGACCAAAGTACACAAAGGCCTTTCCACATTGCTTATACTCACAGAATTCCTCTCCAGTAAGGATACTTTTATGATAATGATGACTCTAGATTTGTGCAAAGCCTCACCATTTTAACACATTCATAAGTTTTCCTCCATTATGAATCCTTTCATGATGATGAAGATTATACAAATGTGGAATGGTTTCACCATGTTAAAAGCACTCACAGGCTTTCTGTCCATTAGGATTTCTTTCATGAGTGTGGAGATGATTCTGAAGTCCAAAAGTTTTTTATTCACATTGGTTACAGTCAGACAACTTCTTTCCAGTATGTGTTCTTTTATGTATTAGTTATGTGCAATGGCTTTACCACATAGTTGTATTCATATGGTTTCCCTCCAGAATGTGTTGTTGTCTTAGGAGATGATTGTTACATGCAAAGGCTTTATCACACTAATTACCCTCACCAGGCTTCTCTCCACTGTGTGTTTTTTCATGTTTTCGGAGACTACTCTGCTGTGCAAGGGCTTTATCATGTTGAGTATACGTCATAAGGTTTCTTTCCAGTATGTGTTCTTTTATGCCTTATGAGATAACTATTTTCTGCAAAGGCTTCACCACACTGGTTACATTCATAAGGTTTCTCTCCAGTGTGTGTTCTTTTATGGCTGTCAGAGAGTACTGTTTTGTGCAAAGGCTTTACCACAGTGGTTACATTCATAAGGTTTCTCTCCAGTGTGTGTTCTTTTATGGCTTATGAGATGCACTGTTTTGCTGCAAAGGCTTTACCACACTGGTTACATTCATAAGGTTTCTCTCCACTGTGTGTTCTTTTGTGGCTGTAATGAGATGTACTGTTTTGTGCAAAGGCTTTACCACACTGGTTACATTCATAAGGTTTCTCTCCAGTGTGTGTTCTTTTATGGCTGTATGAGATGTACTGTTTTGTGCAAAGGCTTTACCACACTGGTTACATTCATAAGGTTTCTCTCCAGTATGTGTTCTTCTATGGTTTATGAGATGCCTGTTTTTTGCAAAGGCTTTACCACATTGATTACATTTGTAAGGCTTCTCTCCAGTGTGTGTTCTTTTATGCCGTATGAGAACAGTGGTATAGGGGAAGGCTTTACCACATACAGTGCATTTAGAAGGGTTTCTCTCCAGTATGACTGCTTTCATGCCTGCAAAGATAGATTGGCACATGTGAAAGATTTACCACAGTCATTTCATTACACTAATAAATATATTTATCTATATGAATTAATTGTCATAATTTGGTCTAATGGTAAAGAAGAATCAAATTTTAAAGTTTTATCACTTTATTCACATTCATGGTTTTTCCCTTCATTATGGGTATTTTTGAAGATCCCTGTGATGGTAAAAATATTTGTTACGTGGTTCACTTTTATACCATCATTTTTCTATAAGAGGTTTTTGTTTTGTATATTTGAAGAGTTTTGTAAGAATTCAGAGCTTTACCACAACAATCCCATTCACAAATTTTTGTACTGTATGAATTACACTTCATTTAAAAAGTGAGCAGGACATGCAGAAGAAGTTCCAAATTCCTAGTATTCATAGTTATTTTCAGCAGTATGAGTTTGCTGATGAATTCTCAGTGAAGTTGCAAAACCAATTAACAGTAACCATTTATCACATTCAGAAAATCTACTCAAAGTGGGGAGTACTACAAAATCAGTTTGTTCTTGGAGAAAGACAGGGACACTGCTTCTTTCAATATCCCTATGCTCATGTGTCTTACAAACATTGTGACATATGATATACCAGTTTAATTTACAAGAATAATAAAAGATTCCCACATTGAATTAACACAGTTTGTTTTTTGTTCATCATAGACATGTCATATAGGGATTAAGGTTTCTCCACAACAATAATTCTTGACTCTCATAAGCTGCTCCTTTCACTAAACTTTACAATGTTACTGCATGAATATGAGCAACACTGGTTGTATTATGGCATATTTGCTTATTAGAAGGTTTTGGACACCTACTGATCACCAATTCAATGTATATGCCTCTTACAATATCTGAGTAGATAGAATGAGACTAAACAGATTGGCAGTTCAACTCAGTAGCTGTAATGTCCATATGATTCAAATGGTATTTTCTGTTACAACATTATTTTATTTTCTTCTATCTTAGGGGAATGCCTTGTAAACACAAATCAGATACCTGACATTGAAGTACATGGAACTGTGAGATTTTAATGATCATCAGTACACTTAAAGCAGTGCTGTTTTTACACTGTTGCTTTTCTTTAAAACTTCCAGGACATCTTTAGCCAGGTGTGCTGGTACATGCCTTTAATCCCAGCACTTGTGGAGGCAGAAGCAGGCAGATCTGTGTGATTTTGAGGTCAGGCTGGTCTAACAAGCAAGTCTAAGTCAAGTCACAGCTACACAGAAAAAAATACTTTCAAAAACAGAAAATAAAAAGCAGCCAACAAACAAACAAACAACAAACCAAAAAAACAAACAAACTTCCAGGATACATTAAAATTTCTTAAGATTCATATCTGTACCAGGACACATTAAAATTTCTTAAGATTCATATCTGTTTCATTGCATGCACATAAAGTTACCTTTTATTACTTGTAGAACTTTGAAAATGTTCTTCAATATTATGTTCTTCCCAATTGTAGCCTAAAATATAGTACCAGAACATATATATTATTGGAAATATCATATTATTATTAAGGAAAAACTTAAATCACTATCTTCTGTGACTCTTAGAACCATGTCTGATTTATTCACCTCATTCTACCTCATTCTCAATTGGAATTATAGAAGAGGATCAATAATAAAGTAAGAGTTGTCTTCTTATTTTAAAAGTGAAAGAAAATTTGCAGTCTTACCTATAGCAGTGAGGTTTTTACAGGTCTCTAGCATCACATCTTTGTAGAGTTGCTTCTGGGAAGGTTCCAGCAAGGCCCACTCTTCTTGGCTGAATTTCACATGCACATCATTGAAGGTCACTGAATTCTAAAATATGTGATACATGTGTACAACAGAAACAGTGGCAACAATATAAATTTATACTTCATTGGAAATATATTCACATATTTCTGGTACTTCTTTCATTTATTTTCTGACACAGAAGTACTAATGTAGAGACAGTTAGGTGTTGTGCATCTAGGTGAAGGAGGGGAGAAGGAAAAGCCTAAAGATTAGATTGTAAGAAAAACCAAAGCCATGCTTTGAAGACCTATGTTATAGAAGTTTTATCAGTTTATGAAACATGAATCTCAAGTAGCCAGCAGTTGGATCCTTGAGCAATCTATGAATTGGGTTCAGTTACTTGGGTGAGTTGGTCAGGACCCAGTCATGAAACAGGTGGAAGGAAAAAAACACAGCCACGATATTTTGTCTAGCAACAAATGAGATGTTGTGATCAGGGGACACTGGCATCAGTCCAAAGACATTGTGGCATTGAATATTGTGTTTTGACCAGGCCTCAGAGATATGACATATCAGTATGTGAAAAGGGGGGCTTGATATATTTGTGGACAGGATAGTGGACTATGGTGAATACATGGATAAAAATAATGTGAGTTGGCAAACAACAACAATCATAGCTAATAAGATCATATTTGTGAGTGACCAGACAAAAGAAAAGGCATAGAACACATGATTATTCTTTGATAATTGTTTTGTATATTCTCCTTTCCAAATTATGTATAGTCTATAGTTGAAAAATAAAGAATAAAGCTTTTATATTAAAAAGGAAGTGCTAATGTTATCAATAAGTCATTCTTAGAAGAAAACTGAATAACTGTGTCATATCTGAACACTTTGAATAGGATATAGCCTTGAAATAGACATGCCAATTAATGTGGACAAAGACAAACAGAGAGAAGATCGTGAAATAGAAAGAGAAAGATAGAGACAGAGATACAGAGAGAAATGAACATATGAACAGTACTGATTACATATCATGAGAAATTTATGAACATTTATTAACTACAAAAAATGATGGACAAGCTGGGTGTATTCAGTTATGCCTCTAATTCCATCACTCAGGAGGCAGAGGCAGGTGAATCTCATTGAGTTGGATGCCAGCATTATCTATTTAAAGAGTTCCAGGACAGCCAGACCTATATTGTAAGACAGAGCCTCCCCTAAAAGTCAATCAAACAAATATAATAGGTAGAAAAAACTCAGAGGTCTTTACTGAAGCTCCTACAAGGAATTATACATTCAATCCAATTCTGTATTAATCTTCCAGAAACCAGCAGTGCCACAGCTTAAACTGTAACATTAATAAGATCTTACTAAAAGGAAATGCATGCTTAAAAATTTAAAAAAAATATTAGCAATGTAAATGCTGATGATAAATAAGCAACATAAGGCAGGACAGATGGCTCAGCAGTGAGGAGCTTTTGCTGCTCTTGCAAATAATTGGGCTCAATTGTCAGTATTTACATGGAACCCACTACTATGCATTATTCTAGGTTCATGAGTTCTGAGGCAATCTTCTGACTGATGTGAGGAACAGGCACACAAGAGTTGCATAGTCATGCGTACAAGCAAAATACTCATATTCAGTAAAAATTAAAAAAAACAGAACCCAGATGGCAGAGCTAATTGCACACTGTGTCTGATCAGCAGGGTAGCAGAGACTGCACAGTGAATAATAGTTGGAACAGTAGGCCACAAAACACCACTGACTGTGTTTCCCAGGTGAAAGGAAACCCAATGGTGAGGGAAAAATTGGGTTCCAACCTCAGAGCACTGAACTAATCTCTGGAAAAGTTCTTGGGATGTTGAAGCAGGAATGAGGTTTTCAAGCAAATGGACCCAAGAAACAAGCAGGAGTAGCAATTCTAATATCTAATAAAACAGACAGTTCAACCAAAATTAATTGAGAGGGATGAGGAAGGATACTTCAAACTCATAAAAGGAAAATTCCACCAAGATGGTGTCTCAATTCTGGGCAACTATGCCCTAAATTCAAGGGCACCCACATTTGTAAAAGAAACATTGATAAAGTTTAAAGAACATTTCAATCACCACACATTAATAGTGAGAGACCACAACAGCTCACTATCATCAAAAGACAGAGCAGTGAAACAGAACCTAAAATGAGATATAATGACACTAATGGATGTCATGAATTAAATGGACCTACCCAGATATCTAGAGAAATGTTCACCCAAACAGAAAAGAATATATCTTCTTTCCAGCACCTTACGGACCCTTCTCTAAAAATGACCATACAGTAGGTCACAAACCAGGCCTCAAAAGATGCAAGATTGAAGTAATATCTTGTATCCTATCAGACCATGATGGACTAAAGATGGATCTTGACAATAACAGAAATAGCAAAAAGCCTACACATACATGGAAACTGAACAACTCCCTACTCAATGAAATCTGGGTCAGGGAAGAAACAAAGAACTTTCTACAGTTCAATGAAAATGAAGGCACATCATACCAAAACTTATGAGATGCAATGAAAGTAGTCTTAAGAAGAGATTTAATAGCACTAAGTGCCTTCATAAAGCTATTGGAGACTTTCCATACAAGGAACTGAATGGCACACCTGAATACTCTAGGAAAAAAGGAGCAGACACACCCAACAGGAGTAGACCACTAGATAACCAAACTCAGGGCTGAAATCAATACATTAGGAACAAAAAGAACAATTCAAACAATCAAGAAAACCAGGAGCTAGTTCTTTGAGAAAATAAAAAAAGACAAATTCTTAGTCAAACTAAGAAAATGGCTGAGAGACACTATCCAAATCAACCAAGTCTGATAAAAAGAGAGATATAACAGACACTGAGAAAATCCAAAGAACCATTAGCTCTTATGTCAAAAGCCTATATGCCACAAAATTTGAAAATCAAAATGAAATATACAGTTTTTTGATTGTTTCCACTTACCAAAGTTGAATCAAGATCAGGTAAAGAAATTTAAAAGTCTTACATCCCCTCAGTGAATAGAAGCAAACATCAAAAGACTCCCAACCAAGGGCCAAATGATTTCAGAGCTAGAATTCTACCATGAGTTTCAAAGAAGAGAGAATACCGATATTCTTCAAACTATTTGATAACATATAAATGGAATCAACATGACCAAACTCCTTTTGTAAGACTGCAGTCACCTTGATAAATCCTCAAAGACCCCAAAAAAGAAAGAGAACTTCAGACCAGTCACTCTTATGAACAATGATGCAAAAATACTCAATAAAATACTCACAAACCAAATCCAAGAGCATATCAAAGATATCATCCACCATGACCAAGTAGGCTCCATCCCATGCATACAGCGGTGGTTAAATACATGGAATCCATCAATGTAATCCATCATATAAATAAATTGAAAAAAAAACAACCACATGATCATTTCCTTAGATGCTGCAAAAGCATTTGACAATATCCAACACTTATTCTTGTTTAAAGTCTCGAAGACATCGAGGGTACAAGGCACATACCTAAAAACAGTGAAGGCAATACACAGCAATCCTATAGCTAACATCAAACTAAATGGAAAGAAAGTTAAATCAATTCCACTGAACTCAGGAACAAGGCAAGGCTACCCACTCTCTCCAAATCTCTTCAATACAGTATCTGAAGTCCTATCTAGAGCAATAAGACAACAAAGGAGTTTAAGGGGGTAAAAATTGAAAAGGAAGAAGTCAAAGTATCACTATTCACAGATGAAATGACAGTATACATAAGTGTCCCCAAAAGTTCTTCTAGGGAATGCCTACAATTGAAAAACACTTCAGCAAAGTGGCTGGATACAAAGTTAACAAAAAAATGAGTAGGACTCCTGTATACAAAAGACAAACTGCCTGAGAAAGAATTAGGGAAAGAACACCCCTCACAATAGCCAGAAAAAAAACCATAAAGTATCTTGGTGTTATCCTAACCAAGCAAGTTTAAAACCTATATGAAAATTAAAAAAAAAAAAAACCTTAAAGCCTCTGAAAAAAGAAATTGAAGAAGATAACAAAAGATAGAAAGATCTCTCATGCTCATGGATCAGTAGGATCAACATAGTAAAAATTGCCATATTACCAAAAACATTCTACAGATTCAATGATATTCCCATCAAAATATCAACACAACTCCTTACAAACCTTGAAAGAACAATTCTCAGCTTCATGAGAAAAAAAAAGAAAAAAAAAACAGAATTGTTTAAAAAAATCCTATAAAATAACAGATTTTCAGGAAGTTTCTCCATCCCTTATCTCAAACTATACTATAAATACTATAAAGCAACAGTAATAAAAACAGCATGGTACTATTACAGAATCAGACTGGTAAATCAATGGAATTGAAGTGAAGGCTCATAAATAAACCCACAAAGCTATGGACACTTGATATTTCACAAAGAAGCCAAACCCATGCAATGCAAAAATGGCAACATCTTCAACAAATGGTGCTGGTATAACTGGATGTCTACATGTGGAAAAATGAAAATAGATCCATATTTATCATCCTGCACTAAAATAAAGTCCAAGTTGATCAAAGACTTCCAACATAAAACCAGACAAACTAAATCAGTTAGAAGAAAAAGTGGGAAAAAGCCTTGATCACATTGGCATAGAAGATAACTTACTTAAAAGAACACCAAGAGCACTGGTTCTGAGATCAACAATTAATAAATAGAATCTCATGAAACTAAAACCTTCTATGAATCAAAGAACTCTGTCAATAGAACAAATCAACAGCCTACGACCTGAGAAAAGTTCTTCACCAACCCTACATACAGCAGAGAGGGCTAATAAACAAAATATATAAAGAGCTCAAGAAATTGAACTCCAACAAACCAAATAATCCACTTTAAAACCGGAGTACAGAACTAAACAGAGAATTCTCCACAGAGGTATAGCAAATGGTGGAAAAACATTTAAAGGAATGCTAAATATCAATAGTCATCATGGAAATGCAAATCAAAATGACTTTGATATTCCATCAGAATGGCTAAGATCAAAACCTGAAGAGACAGCACATGCTAGGGAGGATATGGAGAAAGCGAAACACTCCTCCATTGCTGGTGAGAGTGCAAACTTATATGACCACATTAGAAATCATTCTGATGCTTTCTCAGATGATTGGAAATAGTGCTACTTCAATTCTCAATATCTTATTCCTGGGCATATTTCCAAAAGAAGCTCCACCATTCAACACATACATTTGCTCAATCATGTTCACACCATTTTTATTCATAATAGCCAGAATCTGGAAGCAACCTACATGTCTCTCAATGGAACAACGGTTACAGAAATTGTGGTACATTTACACAGTGGAATGCTACTCATGTGTTAAAAACAGGGAAATCATGAAATTTTCAGGGAAATGGGATGAACTAGAAAAGATTATTCTGAGTGAGGTATACCAGAATCAGAAAGACATGCATGGTATATACTCATTTATAAGTGGATAATAGCCATAATACAGGACAAACATACTACAATCCACAGACGTAAAGAAGCTAAATAAAAAGGAGGACCCTATGGAGGATGCTCAATTCTCATTGAAAAGGGCAAATAGAATCGATACCAGATGTGAGTGAAGAGAGGGAACAGGATGAGAGCCTAACATACATGTCCTCTGAAAGACTCAACCCAGTAGGTGATTGAAACAGATGCTAATACTCACAACCAAACTTTAGGCAGAGCACAGGGAATCATAGGAAAGAGTAGGGGGATAGAAAGACTCAGAGATGACAGGAGCTCCATAAGAAGACCAACAAGGCCAACAAATCTGGGATTGTGGGGACATGCAGAGACTGATGCATGCACCTAAGACCGTTCATGTATAGGACCTATACCCCTGCTCAGATGTAGCTGATAGGCAGCTCAGTCTCCATGTGGGATCTATAGTAAGGGGAGCAGGGGCTGGCTCTGAACTGGACTTTGTTGCCTGCTCTTTGATCACTTCCCCATGGTGGAGGAAGCATTGGTATACAACAAAGGAAGAGGATGTAGACAATCCTAGTGAGATTTGATAAGTTGGGGTCAGCTGCTAGGAGAGGAGGGCTCCTTCTATCTGATAAAACGAGACAAGGGGGAAAGAGGAATGGAGGATGAGATGAGGAAGAGACAAGGGAGGAGGCTACAATTGAGATGTTAAATTATTTTTAAATTTTATTTATTACAATTTATTCACTTTGTATGCCCACTGTAGCCCCCTCTGTCATCTATTCCCAGTCCTACCCACCCTCTTTCTCTTCTCCTATGCCCTTTCCCTAATTTGATAGGGAACTAACTCCTCCCCTTCTATCTGACCCTAGCTTATCAGGTCTCATCAAGGAAGGCTGCATCATCATTCTCTGTGGCCTTGCAAGGCTTCACCCCCAAGAGGAGTGATTAAAGAGCCAAGTTCATGTCAGAGAATAAATTACAAAAAAAAAAACAAATTTAAATAAAAAATAAATTAAGTGTATAAAATGAATGAATAAAGTTTTAAAAAAACACAACAGGTTGGAAGAATGTCACACCCCTGCAATTCAATGACTCAGAAAGCTCAGACAGAGTTAATGTCATGAATACATGCCCCTAAAAATTAAATATACTCTCTGCCAAATTTCAAATGCAAGATGTAGATGAAGATCACCACAAAAAACTATGCTTACACAGACAAAACAAAACAAAACTAAATAAAAACCCAACACCCTACATTCCAGACTCAGCAGCCAATGATGATGATGTTGATGCCAGGCATGTTGGCCTAAATTTTACCCCAACCCTCAACTGGAGTTAGACCTGTAAGTGCAAAACCTTGCTGGTGTACATACTTACATGACTTTCAGGACAGTCTGGGATACACAGAAACTTTTTCATTCAATGTCAAAACCAGAAATATCATCTTCTCTGGGAGCTTTTTTGATTGAATCAAATAATTTCTGACCAAATTCACTATTGGCTTGTGAATCCCATGATGAAAATGTAGCCTAACTTCAGTGATTCTAAAATTTGGCAATAACTCATACACTGTTTAAATGTCCAAAGTCTCTTCTGACATATAAGAATATCTCTTGACTGCCACATCAGAAGCAAGTTACATCATTCAAACATAGATGCACAGAATACCCCTTCCCATTCCAGTACAGAAGAATGTATACATAGCGAGGGAAGACTGTACCAAGGAAAGAAGACCAGCAAGGAAAACAGCAAATCCTGTTGCTGTTTCATAAGGTTTAGAGGGTCCTATCTATGCAACGTCTCATACATCTCTCAGATTGGTTACTTCCACTCCCTATAGGCAGCACTCTATGGCCGGTGTCTCATAACTTAGGTATCTCAACATCTTGAAGTGTCAAGATGCAACTCAGGCTTCACCCTCACGGCTTCATGCAATGAACATTTACAGTATCTTCACTGGTAATCTGACTCTGCCAAACACAGATGGCTGGCACCGTGCTGAACAGAAACCACAAAGAATCTATTATGTTAAATTTTGCATCTTTCTTGTTTTCAGAAAAAGCACAACATGGGTGAGCCTGTCAATTTGGATACAAAATTGGGATGAACTGTGCCACACTTAAACCAATTGGAGCAGGCTTTATATGAAGTTCATTCCTGGCACTAGGAATCACTTTGAGTCCTCCTTCCATTAACAGAAGAATTAGCAGGAAGGCATTTACTCTATGAATATCATTTTAAGCTTCAAATGCAGAGGTAGGACCTTTTCTTTGATGGTGATAATCTCCTTGAAAAATTCTACCTCTCTTTCATCACATGACTGCCATTTGAAACTACCTAGTAATGTTTTTCTCTACAAACCAAAGTACAGTTATTTCTGCTCCACTTGTCTCTTTCTTTCCCTGTGGTCCTGAATGTCTCTCTAATAATAACCATTCAATAGATTCAATATTCCATCTAAGAAATCCTGTCCATCATTTTTTAATTCTGCCTTACTCAATTTCAAGGCACGGGCAGAATAAGTATGATTTGCAGCTAAAATATCACACAAATGACCTCTAGCTTAATTTTCCATAGAGTCTATTGTGCACCGAAATCCTATGACATGGACTTCCTCTGTCTGCAATACTCTCAATACCCGGATCTTCTAGGTCCTACCAGAACAGCCAATGAAGCTCTGTTTACACCTTTGTAATGCTTTTGCCATCTTAAGTCCTGATGTTTTCCACAGTCCTTTAAAAGAAAATATTCCAAGATTCTGTCCAGCAGTAAAATCACTCTTTGCATATAACTTTTTGTTCTAATTTGCTACTTTGATGTTGTGACTAAATCCCCTAACTAAAAGGATCTCAGGTCATGAATGGATTTACATGCTTAATTTGGTACTGTCAGATCACAGTCCATCATTTTGGGAGTTTAGCATAGAAAGTCAATCTTGAAGAAAATTAAGGCAAAAGCCATGGGCAAATGTTTCCTGGGTCATTTTCTTGCTTCATCACGGTCCCACGGAGACAAGCCATTAGAGTCTGGCAGTAGACTTTCAGGTGCTCCCTATCTCTAGGTGTATTGTAATCCCAGTTGAGGCAGGTGAGGGGAAAGCCATTCTTAATCTCATTACGGAGGACGGAAGACCTCCCGTCCGTTCCCAGAACATTCTTTCTCACTTCAAGGAGAACCCATCCCGTTCCTCGGTAGTCAGGAGGGCCTGCAAGAGTTGCTGGCAATCATACCAAGTGGGCTGGTGTGAGAATAGAACAGATTCAAAAAAATCAGTTAGAGCTTGAGGATTTTCAGAAAAGGCGGTTGTGGGCCTTCCACTTATTGATTTCCATCATCATCAGGGGGCCCATAGGCCTGCAAAGGAAGGGCCATGGAGTCTGGCTGAGTTGCTCGGTGACTCCACATTCCCACCCATGGATCACTTTCACTTTCAGAATCTGGTGGCGACTACATCAGTGCAGAGGGACTGCTGGCAGCACTCTCGCTTTCAGAATCTGGTGCTGCCGAGGGACCGGTGGCACCCTGCTGCAGACCTGCTGGGGGATTAGTGGGGAAAAGCTGGTGGATCAAGAAGGTCAAAGAAACAACAATGATAGAGACAAAGAGAGCATGACCGGAAATTCAGATAAGGATGCCCTTATGGGTGGTATTACGGAATTCTGATTGAGAACAGATGGGAGGAGGACCATCACGGACCTGGCCTCCCCATATGGAAAGGCTGCCTCCTGGCAGCCGACTCCTACAGGTGGGAGGAGGACCATCACAGACCTAGCCTCCCCAGATGGAATCTGGAGCGTCCTCCAGTTCCCAGATACAGAGTGGTATACCAGAAATCAGACTAGCCTGTTCTGAGCTCGTCTTTCAAACCCAGTCTGATGAGGGATGGGAAGGGGCACGCTGTTTTCCGGCCAATGCACCAAAAATGTAAGACCTGGTGTCTCACTGCTCAGGATCGTGCCCTTCCCAGGACTCTCAAAGATGCAAAAGCAAGAGGTTTTATTGCTATTGCAATAGGGTCACCCCTCCAAAGATAGGAGCCAACCATGAACATTGCAAAGCACAGGGTTTTTATACCTTAAAATCAGGTCACTTTTGCTCTATAGTTTACAGCTGGTTGTAGATAGTTTACAGCTGGTTGTTTCTCAGAACAGTTCACCCCGCCTTCAAGTGCTCTCTGCACCTGGTTTCAATTCAAAGAATCACAGTTGTTTCTCATTCCCAGGTGGTCCCTCAGTTCTTCCAGAGTTCATGAGTTCAATTCCCAGCAAACACATGGTGGCACACAACCATCTATAATGAGATCTGGTGTCCTCTTCTGGTGTGCAGGTGTACGTGAAGACAACATTGTAATAAAATAAATGAATATTAAAAAATTCAGAGACATGCCTGCCACTGCTTGCAGGAATGCTGGGATGACAGGCATGTGCCACCACACTGGCTGTTTTTTAATATTTGAAAAAAATTTATTATCTGTGTCTGACTCCCAATGCTGTAATCAAAGACGCAGAGACCCAAGAATACTTTCTCCAAATGCAAGGGACTGGACATGATTTAATGAAGCAGCACCTGTAGCTCCTGATGTGGTGACTTCTGGAAAAGGTGGCTCGGAAATGACCTCACACAGCTCCTAGCCAATTGTGGGACACTATGGCATGGCAGGGAGACCAGGGGAAAGGCTGTGTGGGCTCTGAGGATGGTGATGGGCTACCACTGCCTGCAGCAGCATGAAGAGGCTTTCTGAGCCTCCTACTTCCAGGCTCCTCGCCAAGCAACCAGTGAGTGAAGCTGAGGAACTCAGGCACTTTATATTGGAAACAGCACGCGGTGGATTCTGGGATTTGTAGATGGCACTCAGGCCATCCATGCAGGATACTGGGAAGCTATCCCAGTATGCATCGCAATGCCAGTATGGCATTTACATAGTTCTCAGCTACAATCCCAGAAGTCCATGCTCCGAAGCCATATTTGTAGTTATCAGACAGGTGGACCTCTGCTACAATGAATCTTGGGATGGTTGGCACTTCCATGACCAGGGAGCACTCCGAAGGGAGTGCTGAAGAGATATAAGTTCTGTCTGTGACTAGAAACTTTGTGTTTACATCCCTGGAGAAGCGGCCAGGCCGGGGAGATGGTGGATCGGCCTAAGAGCCTTTGAGCCAGGAAGTCTCTGGCTCCCTGCAGGGTGGATACGGAAGCAAAGCCTGAAGGGGTGGGACTTCCACTAACCTGTGCCACTGTCAGGACTGGTTTTCCCTTGTCAACATCCTTCTTATCCCAAGCTGTTTGCCTAAACTCTGAGTTCCACTCACACGGGGAGGCTGTCCATCTTCCTGTCTCCCTGAAGTCCATGAGCGGCTTGTGCATGAGGCTCCCACCATGTCTGCATGCATCCTGGAGGAGGTGGGTGTACACTGCCAGGGGTTCAGGCTGTGCACGACCTTGTATAGATTGTATAGGTGCACTCAGCTGGCCTTCAGGTAATCAATCAGGCAGGACACTATAAATAATTTTTAGGGTGCTGGAGACTGATTAGGTAAGGTGCTCTGTTCTTAGTGATTAGGGTACTTGGTCTCAGTACATAAGGATCTCGCCGCATCTGTTGACCTGAAGGCATACACACATGCTGAACAGTGTATAAATAGTGTTAAGGTACAGGGGGCTGAGTAGCTAAGGTGCTCTGTGCTTACTGGTTAGGGTTCTCGGGACTCAGTACATAAGTATCCTGCCACCTCTGCTGGCCTGATGGCATACATACGTGGGCAAAGACAAAAAGGAGGATAAAGAAGAGGAAAGGGAGCAAGAAAAGTAAGAAAGGTATCTGTGTGGTTTTTACAGAAAAACTCCCAGCTAATTGAAACATGGGTACGATTTAGTGTTGATATGCTTTATTTAAACCAACATACACAGGTAAATGTGCAGGTATTCTATAGTGACATGAATAATTCATGTTTTTCTGCATGGTAAATAAAATATTTTCAACCAGAAGGAAGGTGTGGAACATGGCAAAACAACACATTATATTTAGAGTCTGTATCTAATAATAATGGTTTGGTAAACTTTTTCAGAGGAAGCTTCTCATATTCCAAGACAAGAACTATCACTGGCTTAAAGCATTTTCTCATATACCCTCCCAGTATACGTGTACCCAGGAGAGTCTTAATTCCATAAATTCTGGATTGACAATTTTGATTGCTTACTTTCTGCTTTGCTATCTGAAAATCATAAAACATGCCAAGCAAATATTTTTATAAAGATTAAACCAGAGAAATAGTGGTGTGATGACCATTTGTGAGTCCATCTACAACATATGGAATGCAGTGTATGCAGCGGCCTCTGTCCTCCGTAAAATGCTGTTGAGCAAAACAGAAAAGGGTCTAAAGAAAACTAAAACAAACAGGGGCTTCTACCATGGCATGGAAGCCTCACTCATAAGCATCGGAAGCATTAAGATTTAACATCATTGGTAAGTAATTTGCAGTTGTCAAGCCAATACAACATTTTTTTCTTATAATTAAATACATAAGTTTAAATGGAAAAAAGGTTCTATCACAGGCTATTCGTCTATATAAGTAATTATCTTACATGATTTTAGGACTGAAAGCACTGACTTTAAGACATTACATTTAAATATATTTCAGCAAATATTTTCCTAGGGTGAGATGAACCTCTGTCTCTGACATGAACTCAGTGGGAGGCTCTTTGTACACCTACCCTGAGCAGCCTGGCCAGGCCACAGAGGAAGACAATACAGCCAGTCCTGCTGAGAACTGATAGGCTAGGGGCAGAAGGAAGGGGAGGAGGACCTCCCCTATCAGTGGACTTAGAGAAGTGGTTGGGAGGAGATGAGGGAGGAGGCTACAGATGGGATACAAAGTAAATAAACTGTAATAATATAAACAAATAAAAATTTAATAAAAATGACAAAGAAGTCATGAAAAAGATATATGGGTAATCAATGTAAAAATATAACAAGTTAAAAAAAACAAAACTTTTTATATTTTCATTCAATTTGTCCAATGCCATAAGATACAGACAAAGGGGTCATATCCAAAGCAGCCATTTCACCTAAAATACAATCTATATTTATGACACAAAACTTTAAGAAGATCCTTTTGTGGATGATAAATAGCTTGTTCTACAGTCAGCAGAAATTGAAAAGTAAATGCTTTCACAGATTATTGAGTATTAATAAGGTAAGTTGAAGGTTAAACCAAAACTGTTTCCATTATTAAATTTTAGAACACAGACAGTACTCATGAACCCGGGCCATATCTCAAGATGTTAGTGATAAGTAGATATAAACTTAGGACTCATTTAAACATACAAGCCTTCAAGGAGGGTATTATTGAGAAGATGGCTGAGCAAGTCAATTGAACTTTTCATTCAGTCAATGATAAGTAAATAAAAGAAGAACTGTGAATGTAAACTATGTAATTTTTAGTATTATGGGAATCAGTAATATTTGACATTGATATTGGCATAGTCTGTAATCATGGCTTCTAGTCATAGTATATTAGGTAAGTTAGTACATCTCTTGTACACATAACTGTGTACCTATATAAAAGTTCTTTAACACAAGTTATTACTTAGTTAACAATATTAGGTTGCGTTATTAATTTTCAGAAGTTGATTTATTTTGTTATCGAGATCATACTGGTGTCTCAACAAATATATGGAATAATTTTCCTTTTATTTATCCTTTTCCCTTCTGCATAATACTTTGAGGAGTATTGCAGTGAGTACTTTGAGATCCTTGTAGAATTCATGCTGAATCTCTGGAGCTAGGCTTTCTTTTATTTTTACATTTAATTGAGATTTAAATTACTGTTTCTATCATGTTTGTGATGTGTCTGTTTAAATAATTTACTTCATCTTGATTTAATGTTGCTAGATTTTATAACTGTAGAAGTCTACTTTTTTTTACAATTTAAAGTTTAGTTGAATGAAGATCTTTATAATATGAACCTATGATTCTCTGCTTTCCTCAGTGAACTCTGTAGTGTTTGTTAGATCAGGATTGATGCAGTTGACATGGAATTAAAAGAGAGAAGACAGGCATTTCCAGATGGAGGATTTTTCTCTCAAACAGAACACTGATGCACTAGTCTTTTGAGGGGGTAGAGAGTGGAGATTCTGTGCTGTAGTACCATGGGCTGCAGGTTTTAAGTGGCTTGATGGGGGAGAACATATCATTGTGGTTTAGTGTATAAATTTCTGGCTTTAGTCCTGCCACTGAGGCTTCATTCATGAATTGTGTGTGCTGGCAGTTATTCTTGAGCATGCGGTAGTTTGGGGGGAAGCATTTTCCAGTGTGAGATTTTTTTCTTTGTTAATGTTTCCATTGCTATGATCCAACATTGTGTGTGTGTGTGTGTGTGTGTGTATGTGTGTGTAATAACAATGAAGAAAGTTAACACAATTTTACAAAAGTGCAATGAGGAATGTATGGGATTGTTTGGAGGGAAGAATGAGGAGAGGTAATGATGAACTTATATTAAGCTTGAAGTTATATCAGAATTGAAATATAATAGAAATAAAAATAATAAATCAAATCACTATCATTGATGTATTAAACTTTCTTGAAGGCAGCAAAAATTCTAGTCAATTTTTTTTGTGTGTAACAATCTTGCCACTTTGTTGTAAAATTGAGTCTCTTACTGCTGGGGTTTTACTGGAACATGTTTATAAATTCCCATTAGTTTGTTGATTTTGGTGTTATCCTTAGATTTAAAAAAATTATTATTGGTTGCTTTCATTCTTATATGTAACTATAACTTAACTACAATCAACATTCAGTTTCCTTATAAAAGGAAATAGGTTGTTCAGCCTGAAAACAAACATACATGTATATATAACACACGAAATAACAATAAAGAAAGAAGCTGTGAATTTGAAGGTGAGCAGATGGGAACATGTGGGAAGGCCTGGAGGGAGAAAAGGGAAGGAAGAAATTTTGTAATGAAATTATAGCCTTAAAATAATTTGTAAGTGTTAATACGCAGAATGGAAAAACTGAGGCAAGTGAATTCAGGGTCAGGTACTGATATTTGTATCTTTCTGTATACCTTAACTTAATTTATTTGGGCATCTTGATGAGGAAGTAAATAGTTTTATTTAGGTGTAAACCCCCATCCTCCAGACTTGGAGCCAGCCACTTTACCAGCTGAGCCACTTAAGGCTTTCTGCTCTCTCTACCACCAAAATCACTCTTTCCCTAATGTCTTTATTGTTTAACAAGTGGTCTTAATTAGACTGACAAAGAGCTCAGTCTTGAGCTTGTTGAATCAGAGACTCTCTTCAGGCCTCTATGGGCTCAGTGGCAATCCTCTGTCCTCTTTCTGAGGTAGGCTCAGAGGGCTGGTAGAGGTTTAGGGGCCCATTAACCCTCTGCAATTGAAAGAGAAATGGAGATAAAAGAGAGAAGTCTCAGGCACATAAGCTCACTGAAAAAAAAAGTAGATGGAACAAGAAATTTAAGAAATTACCACAAGCTTACATATGATGATGTTGATTTCAGTTAGCATCTCCCCTGCTGAAACTGTAGCATATTAAGGCAGCCCGTGGGGAAAACATCTTCTTCGACCAGCTGTCATGGCTGGTTTCCTCATGCTTACACATAGACAAATGATCAGACATATAAACCTGTATATACTCATGCACATATTTCATGGGTTTTAAAAAGGAGCTCCTTGAAGGCACCGAATTGACATACATTCATGCCACATGTACAAAAAAAAAACAAAAACAGATAGACATATTCCATGCAAACATATCAATATACATATTTACAATGCACAGATGAAGCAAATCCTAGTCTGCTTCAATCCTGCCATTGTCTATTCATAGCTTTTATATTTCTGAGACAAAGGAATTACTTCATAGTAAAAAATGATTACAGATAAAGATGAATTTAAAAATGCAAAAGATTACATGTATTTTCATTAAAACTAAACATTTCATATTTGGATATCCATTACAGAAGTTCATAGTGACAAAGGTTGAAAAGTGTTAAAGGTTAACAGGGTCCAAGAGGTTACAAAAAGATATACGTCATCATTATATTTTGGGTTTGAGGACCAGAAAAACTCCCTATATTTATGGTGTGTACAAGAATCAATGGAGCCATCCCTAGAGTGAGAACTTCTCTGAAGCCACAAATCTATCTCAATCCTAGTGAGGCATTGGGAGGCATCCAGAAAGGTATTTATTGATGCCATAAAATTGTAAACTTGTTTTAGAACAAGTTAATTTCTAAGATTGTTTTAGTCAAATCAGGAATTCCATAATCAGGAATTAATTCACCTGAATAGCAGTTCATCTTCATAAAGATCCCATAGGAAGTTTATGCAATCAGAGATAGTAAAAACCCCGAAAATGAGTGTCCATGCTAAGCCAGAATTTTTTAAGAGACACAGTAGCACAGAATAAAGGAGTGTCAGGGTCTGGAAACAATTCTGTGTGCATTGGGGAACAGACCTTACAAATCACTAGCTCTCTCTTCCAGAAAGCTCATATGCATATTAAACTTCCCCAAATGAATGGCTCTTAGTATATAATCTCAAGAAATTTTTATTTACTTTTTAAAATTTTTTTGAAATAAAAATTTCAAAAAAGTAATTATGGTCTAAAAAAGATTACAAATGGAGAGCACTCTAAATTATTCTTCCAACTCCTCATTTTTAGAAAGAAGGACTATATCTTGTCCTTTATTTTCCTTGAATTTTTATTCAATCCCATCAATTAAAAATATGAGCAAGGAAACATTAGTGATTTTATTTATCTTTTTATTTTTTCTTCTGTTTATCAGTTATGATATAATTTCATCATTACACCCACTCTTTATTCCCTCCATATACTCCCATACACACACATTTTTTTCCAGTGTAACTATAGCTATTATGCAGAAATAAAATCTTATGTCAAAATACCTGATCCTTGGTCTCTTCGACATTTGTACTCCCTCCTTCTCAATTACAGTGAAAAAAATCCTAAATTCGCAGGATGAAGATCATGCTTATCTGTGACAATAAGGATATATATTAAGGATGAGGTTAAAAATTTTGTAGGTTGGTTTCTGCCAAGGTATGTGTGCCACTACCTCATGCTTAAGGTTATCATGTGATGCTGATCATTGTTGTGGTTCATAGGCATCATAGTAAGGTAGGACTATTATTGCTCCACTTCCTCTTTTGAAACCGTGCATTGCACCTTCTGATACATAAATGCTAGTCCTCAGGGAGACTGTGTTCAAGTCAGTTTCAGCTCAGATGTCTCTGGGCTAACATGGTGTCATCTGCAAAAGGGAAATGGCTTCCAAGTTTGGGACAAAAAGGGAAATAGAAGCAGTATATAATGTCTGAGGAGTCTCTGAGACAACCCCCACCTATAACACAAAAGTGGACTTCTCGTGCCTGGTGTTAGAGTTTTTGTGAGATGGAGGGACAATTGTTATCATAGATGGCAAATTTTCATTTAAACTAAATTTTAGTTTTATATAACAACTTACATGGATTATAAATGTTTTAAGTAGATAGATACTAGTATGATTCCATATTACTTTTTCAGACATCTTTATTGTTATTTTACTACTCTCCCTTTAGTATTTCTCTCAGTCTCACCTCCATAATTATCAATACACATCTTGTTTTCCCATTTTCTCTTTGAAATCACTTGTAACCTTCTACATCATACTGCCCCCCAAAATAACTCCATTTTCACCTTGGAAATAATCTTTTTTCCATTCCAGGGTTTTACAATTACTGCTAGATATGGACTCACATTTCAGTTCATAAATACTCAGTGTTGAGCTAGGAAGCATAGAAGAGAGAAAATGTGAAGTTTGTTTTTCTATGCTTGGATTACCTCAGATAACACGATTTTTTTCTAGTTCCATCCATTTAACTGAAAATTTTATTTTTTAAACTACTGAATAGTAATTCATTTTAAAATCAGGAATGAATGAACCAATATTTAGTTCATTTTTCAGGTTATAATATAATTACATAATTTTCTGCTTTCTCTTTCTTCCCTCTAAACCTTCCCAAACACCTGTCCTGTCTCTCTTTTTCATTAATTCATATTATGTGCATATATATATATGATGTAGACTTCTACATATAAGTTGCAAAGCCTAATAGTGTGATTTCTATGCATGTTTTCAGGGATGATTGTTCGGGGTTAGATGACTAACTGATTTTATGTTCTTTCCTGGGAAGAATATTTAACCCACTCTCAGCCTTTATTAATTCCCTGAAAATTTTTGCATAGGATTGAGGCCAATGGTTTGTTTCTGGAGGAAATTTGCATGTCTATTAGCATTTTCCAACTTGCAGTTCAAGGTTATGCAGGTATATTGGTAAGCTTTTTTTCTTTATTTTTTATCTTGTTAAATCTTAGGGCTGTAGCTTCTGGTATTATTAGGGGACACACTACCAGAACATACTCTGATGCTATGCCTTATATATTTTCTTTTACCACCTGTTCTGCATGACCTCTGAGCCTTATATCTGAGAATTGTTTTGTAGATGTATCAGGTGTGACTGTTCTCCAGAATTTTGCCTTATGACTGGTTGTGGATTTCAGTCATGATTGTTGTTGCCAAGAAAAGCTTCTTTGGTCAGTGGTGAAGTATACTTAATGGTGTGCACTATTAAAATATTTAGGTTGCAGGGAGGAGGGGCAAGATGGTGGAACCGGGAGGACTCTCATTCTGAGCAGCAGCACAGCAGGATCAGCACAGTGAACAGCAATCAGAACTCTCGGCCATAAAACACAGTCATTGTGTTTCCCAGGTGAGAGGATACCCCACGGTGGGGGATTCAATCAGCTTTTAACTCACCAGGCTAAACCGCGGAAGAGATCCCGGTTCCACCAGACGCTTGGCTGCCGGCCGCCAGCCCCAGCCCCAGCCCAGAGCCACAAGCCAGTGTCTCTGGTCATGGTCCCTGACTGAACCGTGGGCACCACACTATCAGAGACTGGAATTTTCAGTCGAGAGATAACCCCAGGGTACAGGAAACGATTGGGACCGGCATTAGGTAACCCAGACATCCCCTGGAAAAGACTTGGGCAGGTTCCACAGGCACCCCAGGAGCCAGCCCGGAGCCAGAGCCCGAGACCCAGGTTCCGGCACAGAGCCCTGCCTGCCTGCGCGCCTGATTCGCCGCCAGAGATAGAAACGGTGGGTCTGATCTCAGAGCACTCAGCTCACCCCCAACCTGAAAAGGTCCCCGGAAAATTACCCAGCTTAGGGAGCCTCTCAGGCTCCCAAAAGCCGCAAAGGCAGACACAGGCAGTTTCTGCGCACCAGACAGCTGGCAGAGACTGAGCCGCCATCACACAGCTGTGCTCCAGCACAGGCAATTTCTGCGGCCAGCCAGCTGGTGGACACTGAGCAGTGTGCACCAGGGCTAAAAAAGACACTAGGAGTCCGTGTCTCCAGAGAATCCACGCGGAAGGAAGGAAACTGTACTGATCTAAATCACCCAATCCTTCCCTAGAAAAAGTCTAGCAGTCTAGTGGGGCCGAGGCGCCAGCACTAAGCTGTGCTCCAGACACAAGCACAAACAGTTGAGGCGCGCCTGATGTCCAACTGGGTCACAGCAGCTGATCATTAAATTTGCAACAAGAAACCCAGAAACAGGGCAGCTGCCCTCAGGACTTCCCTGGGTGAGAGGAGAACCCTCTCGACTAACAAAGACCACAGTTACCACTCAGGTCTATATCCCTGAGGTGAGCAACTCCTGAAAAAACACCAGCCATTTACGGACTATACCCAAAAAGCTGAGAAGACATCCTTCAGGAAAAACCAGCTTTCTGCAAAGGGGATTCTCTCCACCACAGGATCCCCAGGAACCACCAGAAAATAACCCCAAACTCCTAAGATAACACAATGGGTAGAGGCCAGCGTAAAAGCTCAAGCAACAAAAGACAGAGCAATATGGCATCTCCAGAACCCAGTTACCCAGGGGCAAGTAGCCCTGGACACCCCACCATAACTGAAATCCAAGAAGATGACCTAACAAGTATGATCATGAGGATGATAACAGAGGAAACAAATAAGATTCGTAAAGACATGAAGGAAGATAAACTCAAACAGAATATTGCCATCCGTAAAGAAATAGAGGAAGCTGCAGCCAAACAGTTTATGGCCTTTAGAAAGGAAATGCTTAAAACACTGAATGAAATGATAGAAACAGAGTTGAAGGAACTAAAAGAAAAACAGGAAAGTACAATCAGACAGGTGAAGGAAGTAAACAAAACAACTCAAGACCTGAAGATAGAATTGGAAAAATTTAAGAAAACACAAATGGAAGAAATAATGGAAAGGAAGAATCTAGGGAAGAAAACAGGAACTACAGAGGTAAGCATAACCAACAGACTAAAAGAGATGGGAGAAAGAATCTCAGGTGTAGAAGATACAATGGAAGAAATCGATGTATCTGTCAAAGAAAATGTTAAATCCGAAAAATTCCTGACACAGACCGTCCAAGAAATGCAAGACAATATGAAAAGACAAAACCTAAGAATAATAGGTATAGAGGAAAAGAAGACTCCCTTCTCCAAGGCCCAGAAAATATTTTCAACAAAATCATTGAAGAAAATTTCCCCAAGCTAAAGGAGAGGCCAATTAGAATACATGAGGCCTACAGAACACCCAACAAATTTGACCAGAAAAGAAAATCCTCCCGCCACATAATAATCAAAACAGTAAGTATACAAAACAAAGAAAAAAATACTAAAAGCTGCAAGGGAAAAAGGCCAAGTAACATATAATGGCAAACCCATTAGAATCACACCTGACTTTTCAACAGAGACTATGAAAGCCAGAAGGGCCTGGACGGATATCATGCAGACCCTAAGAGAACACAGATGTCAGCCCAGGCTACTATACCCAGCAAAACTCTCAGTCCTCATAGATGGAGAAAACAAGATATTCAATGACAAAAACAAATTTCAACAATACCTACAAACAAATCCAGCATTACAGAAGACACTAGAAGGGAAAATACAACCCAAGAAAGCTAGCTACATTCAAGAAAACACAGGAAATAAATAACCTCACTTCAGTAAAACAAAACGCAACCAAGCACACAACCTGATGACCACAGCCAACATCAAAATCAAGAGATCTAACAGCCACTGGTCATTAATCTCTCTCAACATCAATGGACTCAACTCTCCAATAAAAAGACACAGATTAACAGAATGGATACATAAACAAAACCCAGCAATCTGTTGCATACAAGAAACACACCTAAGACACAAAGATAGACATTACCTGAGGGTAAGGGTTGGAAGACGACTTTCCAAGCAAACGGACCCAAGAAGCAAGCAGGAGTAGCCATTCTAATATCTGATAAAATAGACTTTCAACCAAAATTAATCAAAAGAGATGGGGAAGGACACTTCATACTCATCAAGGGAAAATTCCACCAGGAAGACATCACAATCCTGAACATCTATGCCCCAAATACAAGGGCACCCACATTTGTGAAAGAAACATTGATAAAATTTAAAGCACATATAGATCCACACACATTAATAGTGGGAGACTTCAACACCCCACTCTCAACAAAGGACAGGTCAACCAAACAGAAATTAAACAAAGAAACAATGTCTCTGACAGAGGTCATGAATCAAATGGACCTAACAGACATTTACAGAACTTTACACCCAAACACAAAAGAATTTACCTTCTTCTCAGCACCTCATGGAACCTTCTCCAAAATAGACCACATAGTGGGTCACAAAGCAAGCCTCAACAGATACAAGAAGATTGAAATAATCCCATGTATCTTGTCTGATCACCATGGAATAAAGCTGGACCTCAACAATAACAGAAATAACAAAAAGCCTACACACACATGGAAACTGAACAACTTGTTACTAAATGACAGCTGGGTCAGGGAAGAAATAAAGAAAGAAATTAAAGTCTTTCTAGAAATCAATGAAAATGAAGACACAACATACCCGAACTTGTTGGACACAATGAAAGCAGTGCTAAGAGGAAAGTTCATAGCACTAAGTGCCTTCAAGAAGAAATTCGAGACAGCTCATTCAAGCACCCTAATGGCTCACTTAAAAACCCTAGAAAAAGAAGAAGCAGACACACCAAGAAGGAGTAGACGGCTGGAAATAATCAAACTCAGGGCTGAAATCAATCAATTGGAAACCAATAAAACAATTCAAAGAATCAATGAAACCAAGAGCTGGTTCTTTGAGAAAATCAACAAGATTGACAAACCCTTAGCCAGGCTAACTAAAAGGCAGAGAGACACCACCCAAATCAACAAAATCAGAAATGAAAAGGGGGATATAACTACAGACACCGAGGAAATCCAAACAATCATTAGGACTTACTTCAAAAGTCTATATGCCACAAAATTTGAAAATCTAAATGAAATGGACAATTTTCTTGATCGATTTGACTTACCAAAGCTGAACCAGGACCAGGTAAATCAACTAAATAGACCTATATCCCCCAAAGAAATAGAAGCGGTCATCAAAAGTCTCCCATCCAAAAAAAGCCCAGGACCAGATGGCTTCAGCGCAGAATTCTACCAGACCTTCAAAGAAGAGCTAACACCAATTCTCTTCAAACTATTCCACAAAATAGAAACAGAAGGAATATTACCAAATTCATTCTATGAAGCCACAGTCACCTTGGTACCTAAACCTCACAAAGACTCAACAAAGAAAGAGAATTTCCGGCCAATCACCCTTATGAACATTGATGCAAAAATACTTAATAAAATACTTGCAAACCGAATCCAAGAACACATCAAAGATATTATCCACTATGACCAAGTAGGCTTCATCCCAGGTATGCAGGGGTGGTTCAATATACGGAAATCCATCAATGTGATCCACCATATTAACAAACTGAAAGAAAAAAAACACATGATAATCTGCCTAGATGCTGAAAAAGCCTTTGACAAAATCCAACATCCATTCATGTTCAAAGTATTGGAGAGATCAGGGATACAAGGCACATATCTAAACATAGTAAAGGCGATATACAGCAAACCTATAGCCAACATCAAACTGAACGGAGAGAAACTTAAAGCAATCCCACTGAAATCAGGGACAAGACAAGGCTGCCCACTCTCTCCATATCTCTTCAACATAGTGCTGGAAGTCCTTGCTAGAGCAATAAGACAGTTGAAGGAGATCAAGGGGATACAAATTGGAAAGGAAGAAGTCAAATTATCACTATTTGCAGATGATATGATAGTATACGTGAGTGACCCCAAAAACTCTACCAGGGAACTCCTACAGCTGATAAACACCTTCAGGAAAGTGGCTGGATACAAAATTAACTCAAAAAAATCAGTAGCCCTCCTGTATACAAAAGACAAAAGGGCTGAGAAAGACATTAAGGAAACAACACCCTTCACAATAGCCACAAATGACATAAGGTACCTCGGAGTAACCCTAACCAAGGAAGTCAAAGACTTGTATGAAAAAAATTTCAAATCTCTGAAGAAAGAATTAGAAGAAGATATGAGAAGATGGAAAGATCTCCCATGCTCATGGCTTGGTAGGATTAACATAGCAAAAATGGCCATCTTACCAAAAGCAATCTACAGATTCAATGCAATGCCCATCAAATTACCAACACAATTCTTTACAGACCTGGAAAGAAAAATTCTCAACTTCATATGGAATAACAAGAAACCCAGAATTGCTAAAACAATCCTCTACAATAAAAGTTCTTCCGGAGGTATCTCCATCCCTGATCTTAAGTTGTACTATAGAGCAACAGTTTTAAAAACTGCATGGTACTGGCATAGAAACAGAATGGTGGATCAATGGAACCGAACAGAGGACCCAGAAATAAACCCACACACTTATGGACACCTGATCTTTGACAAAGATGCCAAAACCATACAATGGAAAAAAGATAGCATCTTCAACATATGGTGCTGGTCCAACTGGATGTCTACATGTAGAAAAATGAAAATAGATCTTTACTTGTCACCCTGCACAAAACTGAAGTCCAAGTGGATCAAAGACCTCAACATAAAACCAGACATATTAAATCGGCTTGAAAAAAAAGTGGGAAATACCCTAGAACTCATTGGTACAGGAGAAAACTTCCTGAACAGAACACCAACAGCACAGGCTCTAAGAACAACAATCAATAAATGGGACCTCATGAAACTGAAAAGCTTCTGCAAAGCAAAGGACACCGTCATCAAAACAAAGCGACCACCTACAGATTGGGAAAGAATCTTCACCAACCCTTTATCTGACAGAGGACTCATATCCAGTATATATAAAGAACTAAAGAAGCTGAAAAGCAGCAAACCAAGTAATCCACTTAAAAAACGGGGAACAGAGCTAAACAGAGAATTCTCTGTAGAGGAATACCGAATGGCAGAGAAGCACTTAAAGAAATGCTCAACCTCACTAGCCATTAGGGAAATGCAAATCAAAACAACCCTGAGATTTCACCTTACACCCATGAGAATGGCCAAGATCAAAAACTCAAGTGACAACACATGCTGGAGAGGTTGTGGAGAAAGGGGAACCCTTCTCCACTGCTGGTGGGAATGTAAACTTGTACAACCACTCTGGAAATCAATCTGGCGCTTTCTCAGAAAACTAGGAATAGTGCTTCCCCAAGATCCAGCCATACCACTCCTAGGCATATATCCAAAAGAGGCTCAAGTACACAAAAAGGACATTTGCTCAACCATGTTTGTAGCAGCTTTATTTGTAATAGCCAGAAGCTGGAAACAACCCAGATGCCCCTCAACTGAAGAATGGATGCAGAAATTGTGGTACATCTACACAATGGAATATTACTCAGCAATGAAAAATAAGGAAATCATGAAATTTGCAGGTAAATGGTGGGATCTGGAAAGGATCATCCCGAGTGAGTTGTCCCAGAAGCAAAAAGACACACATGGTATATACTCACTCATATAGACATACAACATAGGACAAACCCACTAAAACCTGTGCATCTAAAGAAACTAAGCAAGAGAGAGGACCCTAACTAAAATGTCCAATCCCCATCCAGAAAGGCAAAGAGGATGGACATCAGAAGAAGAAGAAAACAGGAAACAACCTAGGAACCTACCACAGAGGGCCTCTGAAAGCCTCTGCCCTACAGACTATCAAAGCAGATGCTGAGCCTGATGGGCAACTGTTGGGCAGAGTGAATGGAATTTTAGGTAAGAACTGGGAAATAGTAAGAGCTGGAGAAGACAGGGACTCCACAAGGAGAGCAACAGAACAAGAAAATTTGAACACAGGGAACTTCCCAGAGACTCATACTCCAACCAAGGACTATTCATGGAGATAACCCAGAACCCCTGCACAGATGTAGCCCAGGGCAGTTCAGAGTCCAATTGGGTTACATAGTAATGGGAAGAGGGACTGCCTCTGACATGAACTGACTGGCCTGCTCTTTAGTCACCTTCTCCTGAGGGGGAGCAGCCTTACCAGGCCATAGTAGAGGGCAATGCAGCCACTTTTGATGTGAACTGACAGACTAAGATCAGAAAGGAGAGGAGAACCTCCCCTATTAGTGGACTTGGGGAGTGGCATGCACGCAGAGGGAGGAGGGAGGGTTGGATTGGGAGGGTAAGAGGGAGGGGCTTATGGGGGGATGCAGAATGAATAAAGTGTAATTGATGAAAATTTTAAAAAAAATATTTAGGTTGCATCATGTTTATATTCATGCATAGACTTACATGTATTGTAAAAATTTTATACAGATGATTCACAGTATGATTGCTTAAAACTCTTATAAATATTTACTGTTATTTCATTCCCTTCCTTAATTTATATTTATCCAACTTCATATTTAGAATAACTCCCGCACATTATTCCAATCAGATGACTTTTTCCCTGCCATTGTATTGCTTGCCCACCAAGTTTTCTTGTTTTTACAGTTATTCCATCGTGAATACACACATATGAACATTTGGAGTTACATGCCCCAGTGTAGAGAATGAGAGATATTTGTCTTCTGGATATGGGTTACCTAAATTATAATTTTTCTACTTACATCTATTATGTGGATGATATTTTTATTATCCATTTATTATGTTAAAGATATTTATGAGTTTTCATTTCCTACCTATTTTGAATAGAATAGCAATGAAGGTGACTGAGAGCATATTTCTAGAGTGGGATGTCGAGTCATTTTTACATATGTCTAGGAAAAGAGAGCAGAATCAGGTAGTAGATTTAATTTTTTTACTTTTAGAAAATTCTCTACACTGATTTCTAGAATGTCTCAAACTGTTTAAAAGCCCTCCCCTTTCTAGAGAATGATTCTCTTGCCTGTTCTATAAAAGAATCCCAAATACCACACAAAACCCTGCTATGCTTCCCAAAATAACAGAGAACTAGTTCATGTACTATTTATCTCGATTACTATCATGTAATTACATTTTGAAGATGTATATTTCCACAAGTTAATAATTAATTTGCATAACTTACTAAAATGTGTTTTTAGCAGTAGCTTCTTTTCTGAAATAGAATGTCTGTGATTGTGAGACAAAGTGAGGGACTCTTATTTTTGTTTAAATATACATTTCAATAAAAGTTACTTAAAAGTGGGTAATTTAATTTCAGTTTACTAATAGAATTTATTAGAAAACTAATGTATCAATTTTATTCACTATTTTTTTTCAATGCAGTTTATTCAGGAACATTGAACAATCCTCGGACCCCGGGGAAAGCCAGCCCACAGCTTAAATAGCCTCTGGGTAGCCAACCCCAGCGTGCCATGTGGGCAATGCAGATAGGTCCACATACATGGAAGCAAGCCAGATCCTCAGCCTTAGCCAAATGTGGAGTTGTTTGTGACAGAGAGCACTCACCATCGGGAAGGTGGAAGGCGGAAACCAGCTCCATCTTTAAGGCATAGCATTCCGCAGCTCTCTACAGTTCCCCCTTTTTGTTTTAGACGCATCAGGCAAGAGTAGAGGTCTGATCTCTGATATTAGAAATAAATTGGGACTTTGTACTGACTTTTCAACAGAGACTATGAAAGCCAGAAGGGCCTGGACTGATATCATGCAGACCCTAAGAGAACACAGATGTCAGCCCAGGCTACTAAACCCTGCAAAACTCTCAGTCCTCATAGACGGAGAAAACAAGATATTCAATGACAAAAACAAATTTCAACAATAGCTACAAACAAATCCAGCATTACGGAAGACACTGGAAGGGAAAATACAATCCAAGAAAGTTAGCTACATTCAAGAAAACACAGAAAATAAATAACCCCACTACAGTAAAACAAAAAGCAACCAAGCACACAACCGTATGACCACAGCCAACATCAAAATCAAAGGATCTAACAGCTTATTCACTATTTTTGTGTTTAATACATCTCAAAGAGTTTTTATCAGGTCTTAAGAGAATAATGTAGCACTTTGGCAAAAAGATGCACCCCAACAGCCCTGCACTGGAGGCCAAGATAGAGAAAACCTCCACAGCCACCATGGCTTTGCCCTTGGTGCTCTGGTAGACAGGGATGAAGGTGACCCAGACACTGCAAAACACCAGCATGCTGAATGTCAGGAACTTGGCCTCATTGAATGTGTCAGGCAGGTTCCTCACCAGAAATGCCATAGTGAAGCTCCCTAGACCTAGGGTCCCTAAGTAAGCCAACACACAGTAGAAAGCAGTAACTGAGCCCTTGTTGCATAAAATGATGACATGAGAATGTTCAGAGTGTGCATCTGTGTCAATATAGGGAGGTGAGGTTCCCAGCCAGACTCCAGAGAGAATAAGTTGGATCAGGACACAGATGGGGATAACAGCGTTATACACACCTGAGACAAACAATCTTCTCATTGTTCTCCCAGGTTTCATGACTCTAAAGGCCAGAATTACAGTTATAGTTTTTGCCAAAACAGTGGAAATAGCCAAGGTGAAGACAAGTGCAAATGTTATCTGTTGAAGTATGCAAGAGGCTGTGTTTGGGCGGCCAATGAAGAAAAAGGAGCAGAGGAAGCAGAGGAGGATGGAGATGAGCAGAATGTAGCTGAGAGTCCTGTTATTGGCCTTAACAATGGGTGATTCTCGGTGTTTGAGAAAGATCCCCAAAACTGCAGTTGTGCTAACAGAGCAGAACAGAGCTGTGCAGGCCAGAGCCATGCCCAGAGGATCCTCGAAGGACAGGAAGGTCACTGTCTTGGCCAGGCACTGGATTCTCTCAGGATTTATGTACTGTTGACTTGGGCAAGACATGCACTCCTGCTGATCTGTTGGGAAGAAGTGAATCAACATTTCAGCTAATGCAATTATTTAGTCATTGCACATTTAATTCATGAGAGTGCTTTCCAATGAAGCCTTGCATATTCTGCTTCCAATGTCATGAATTCTATAATTTCCATTTCTACTGTTTATCTTGTTTACTTAATAATAATCTTTCTGCTTAACAATTAATCACTGTTTCTCTAGGGCATTGAAATCTATATTACTCATATTCAGATGAAGTAAAACTGTCAAGTAATCCTTCAAATGCTTTTTTTTTTAATACGTTGAGTTTCTAACTACATATATACATTGTATTTTGAACAAAAATACATTTTCGTGTTTCCACCATCATGGGTTCTTCTCATTTTTCTTGTTTCTCACAGTTTCAGTGGATAATTTTTACCCCGCTTCTATATAATTTTTCTCAGGGAACATGGAATAAGTTAGATACCACCTCCATGACCTATGGAACAACTCTGATTTGGTAGTAAATACACAACAGTTGCATCAACAATTGCAGCTATAGGGTCAGATCAACTGCTGTGGAAGTTGCCCATAAATATCTATAGTTTTGACATCCTTTGACTCAGGACAGGATCCATTGTCTTTCATTATTAAGTTCCAGATTAATCCTGGGAATTGTTCTAGTATTCATTCTTGTTCTTCTAGTGATCTTTTGAAGACTAAAACAATGCTCTATATGACATACAGTAGGTCTATATGTATCAATCATTAAATCAGAAATGAGGAAATTCAGAACCATATTCACTGGAATGGTGAGACTCATGAAGCCAGCACAGCTAATTGACAAAATTCCAGCAAAGCTGAGCTGAATGTCCAATCCATATTCTTCTTCTCTAACTCTTTTTGTTTGTTTGTTTGTTTTCTGTGTGTTGCATTACTAGGGGCTTTCTGCACTGATTCAATTTCTGTTTGTTTGTTTGTTTCTACCAAAAATAGTTTTGAGTCTTTTTATGATAATCCTATACTTGATTTTACTTATCCATTATTTGGAAATCTTCTTTATGCCCTGGAGATCATTAAGCACAGATAAGCAGATAGAAAGATGAGGCCATTATTACAGGAATGTTTTTGGGGTATCTGCCTGTAAACAGTATATTGGTTCAGGGTAAACAGAGAAAATATAAAAACCTTGGCAGGACAGGATATTCTGTTACAGATTTAAGACATCCTTTTATTATAGGCTTAGAGCTTCCTGAAAATGTAGTTTAAAGACAGGAGGCCATAGAGGATACACTCCTGATGGAATAAAACACAATAAATATGATAGACTGACTAAAATAAAAATTTCCTACTTCATAGCATAGATGATGATATGTATAATAAAGGGAGTTATTTATTA
The DNA here is from genome assembly GCF_030254825.1 of Meriones unguiculatus. NCBI lineage: Eukaryota > Metazoa > Chordata > Mammalia > Rodentia > Muridae > Meriones > Meriones unguiculatus. Next base: position 669,527 of record NW_026843581.1, on the reverse strand, counting down.
GTATTTGCTATTCATAGAAAGACCAGATCAGGTATTATCTGTTTATCAGGACTGTGGTCATACTGCAAAAACTACCAGCCTAAAAGCAGACTGTCATATATTAAATGTGTTTTCTTGAAGGAGACATTATTTAGATTCCTTAAATTAAAGTTATAGAGCTAATAATAATAATAATTAAGTCTGTTTTGTTTGTACTTTTTAAGTATGTGATGAATAAACTAAAAAACCACTCTGTACCACTTATATAATCATTAGTCTCTGTTTGTACTGTGAAACTTGAATAAAAAACGTGTCTTGTTGATAGTAAGTTAGAGCCACAGCAAATCCTGAATTTTAGAAGACGGCAACAAGATTCCCCTGACCATCGCACCTAACTCACTCCCTTCCCTCACAGTCCCCTCTTCTGCTCTGTGGAGCAACCTGTATGCAAAGACCCTCCAACTCTCCTTTCCCTGCTGAGGATGGCCCCACAGAAAGGCTCCTGATACAATCTCACAGTGATGAACTGCCAACAAGAGAAGATGCATGAGACAGATCTGGGCTCTCTGCACATATGTAACAGTCGTTCTACTTGGTCTTCATGGGGGCCATGTAATAGCAAGACAAAGGCAATCTCTGTCTCTTTTGCCTGCCATTGGATCATTTTCCCACAATCATACTGCCGTGTGTCACCTCAATAGCAGAAATTGTACATAATCTTTTTGCAACTCTACATGAAAAGGCTGGTTGCTATCCATTGGAGGCTTCCTTTTTTTCTGATAAAGAAATGGAGGAGTGACACATGGGTTGGGAGGTGAGGTTAGGAGAGACTGGGAGGAGAGGTGTGAACAGATGCTGCAATATTACATAGACAAAATAAAGAATATATTTAAGAAGAAATAAAAAGATTTTAATAGAAATCAATGAGATAGAAACAAAAAACAATACATAGAATAAACAAAGGAAGAGCTAGCTCTTTCTGAAGACAAACAAAATTAACAGATACTTGTCTCAAGTAAATCAAAGGAAGAAACAGAGGACTCAAATTAACAGAATCAGAAACAACAGAAAAACATTACTGCAGAAACCAAAGAAATTTAGAATATTTAAAGGAAACATTAAAAAATACCCTATTCCAAAAAAATACCCTATTCCAGTAAGCTCATGCAAATATATGTGCATTTTATGTGTATAAGTTTTAGATTTGTGAAGCAATCATGATTTAAACATGAATTCAACAATAATTCAACCTAAATACCCATGAAGAAATTCAATTTTTCACAAAGTCTCCCCTCAAAAAAGAAAGAAAGAAAGAATGAAAGTTTAAAAAAAATAAGAGAATCCAAAAGAGAATCCAAGATGGTGGAGACCACTGTGCACCATATCTGAGAGATAGAGGTTCAGATTATGAGTTCAGTAAGTGGACAGGTGGCTAGATACAGAGCGTCAACTTTGGTGGTTCCCATTCTGGAAAGGACATCCAGGAATTAGAGTCAATATGATCTCATGGTTCCAGGAGTAGCAAAGTTTAGACAACGTGCCCTTCCCTATACTCCAGGGAGTTTGGACCTCCAGATCCAGGAACTCTGCATTCTAGTAGCCAGACTTCGGATCCCTCTTACTACCCTGAGGGCAGCACCAGGATTCCTGGGACAGCATCCTAGCCACAAAATGACAGTTCTTCTGGTCACCCTGTGGGCACCAAGTGAACAATAGAATCACACAGCTCCTGGATCCAAGATGGCAGAGCTCTGAGGAATCTGAGAACAAGGAGCACAGTTTTGGGCAAGCCTGCAAGCTGTAGCCCAGCTTTCTTCAGAGGAACTCCAAGGATGCCAATTGTGCCTAGAGCCCTTTGGGGCACCTTCTCCTGTACCATGCTCATGACCACACTAGCACCTGCACCCAGAACTCCTGGCCTCCAGTGCATGCACACCCAATGATCTTCAATTCTCCAGCCCACACCTCTTTGTGTGCCCACACACTGCCCTTCAAGACACTGGTATCTGAATTGCCAGCACCCATTCTTGAGCCACTACACATTTCTCATCTCCTGAACACTACTCTAGACTCAAAACACAGGAATATCCAGTCTTTGGTGCGAGTCTCAGGAAGAAACAGCTAAGGCTATAGACAATCAGATGGCTAAAGACCAGCATAAGAACATAGTCAACCAAAATCATGACATCATTGCTCCACCATAACCCCTCCTCCCCAAAAAAAATAATGGATATTCTAATGCAACTCAAACACAGGACCTTCAGTTTCTATTTATGCAGTTTTCAGAGGCATATAAAGAGGAAAAGAACAAATCTCTCAAAGAAGTACAGGTAAATAAAACCTAATAAAGAGAGGTCATCATAGAGAGAAAACCACAACCAAACAGGTGAAGAAAATGCATAAAGTTATTCAAGACTTGAAAATGGAATTATAATCAATAAAGAAATCACAAACCAAAAAAATCTGTGGAGATGGAATACTTAGAGAAGAGATCAAGCACCGCAGAGATAAGCATCACCAACAGAATACAAGAAGTGAAGGAGAGAATCTCATGCTTTGAAGATACAATTGAGGAAACTGATACATCCCTCAAAGCAAACATAACAATGGAAAATTCCTGATGCAAAATGTCCAAGTATTCAAGGACAGCATGAAATGATGAAACCTAAGAATGATAGGAATATACTAAAAAATGATTCCAGGCTCCAAGGTTCAGAATATATTTTCAATAATGTCACAAAAGAAAATTTTCCAAACCTGAAGAGATGCCCATAAACATGCATGTGGTTTACAGAACACCAAATAGACTAGACCAGAAAAGAAAATTCTTGTACCACATAATAATAAAAACACTAAGTCTACACAATGAGGAAAAAGTATATTAAAAGCAGCAAGGGAAAAAGATCAAGTATAATATAAAGGCAGACCAATCAGAATTACAACAGACTTTTCAACAGAGCGTATGAAAGCCAAAAGGATGTGGGACGTTGTCCTGAAGACACTAAGAGACTACAGGTACCAACCCCGACTCCTATTCCCTGTAAAACTTACAGTCAACACAGATATTCCATGACAAAATTAAGGTTAAACAGTATCTGTGAAGTACTACGTGCATAATGAAGCTCCTAGAAGGAAAACTCCAACCCAATGAGGTCAACTAAACCCAAGAAATATAGGCTATATATAAAGTCACACCAAAAAAGAAAGAAAGAAAGAAAGAAAGAAAGAAAGAAAGAAAGAAAGAAAGAAAGAAAGAAAAGAAAGAAAAGGAGCACAGAAACACACTATCCAAACCAACTCCACAAATAAAAGGAATTAACATTCATTGGTCACTAATATGTATCAACGTCAATGGACTCAACAATCCACTAAAAAGACACATGCTAACAGAATGGTTACAAAAACAGGATCCAGCATTCAGCTGCATACAAGAAACAACATTTCAGTCACAAAGATAAGACACTTCCTTGTGGTAAAGTGCTGGAAAAATGTTTGCCAATCAAATGTAGCCAAGGAGAAAGTGGCAGTACCATCCTAATATCTAATAAAATAGACTTCCAACCAAAATTAATCAAAAGAGATGTGGAAGGATTCTTCATCCTCATCAAAGAAAACTCCATCATGACAACCTCAATATGTTGAACAACTATACCCAAATACAAGGGCACCTGAATTCCTAAAAGAAACATTATTAAAGCTGAAATAACACATCAGTGCCAACATACTAATAGTGGGAGACGTTAACAACCCACTCTCTCTCAACAAGTGACAGATCATTGAAATAGAAGCTAGTGAAACTAGTGAAATAATGAAGCTTACAGAGGTTATGAACCAAATGGACATAAGAGATTTCTACAGAACTTTTTATCCAGACACAAAAGAATATACATTCTTTTCAGCACCCCACAGACCTTCTCCAAAATTAACCATGTGATCTGGCACAAATCAAGAGTCAATGGATTCAAGTAGACTAAAATAATCCATTGAATCCAGTTACACCACCATGTTCTAAAACTGGATCTCAGTAATGACGGAAATAGCAAAAGGGCCCATACGCACATGGAACCTGAACAACTCTCTATTCAATGACAGGTGTCTGGGAAGAAATAAAGTAGTTTAATGTTTCCTAGAATTGAATGGAAATTAAGGCACAACATGCCCAAACTTATGGGACACATTGCAAGTAGTAGTAAGAAGTTTCCTCTTAGCGCTCAGTGCCTTTATAAGGAAATTTGAAACATCTCATACAAGCAATCTAACGACACACCTGAAAGACCTAGAAAAAAAAAATCCCAATGAGATGTAGACAAATTCAAGAGGAGTAGAAAGCTGAAAATAATAAAACTCATTTCTAAAATCAATATACTAAAAATAAAATAATTCAAAGACTCAACAAAACCAAGAGCTGGTTCTTTGACAAAATCAACAACATAGACAAACCCTTAGCCAAAGTAACTAAAAGGTAGAAAGACACTATCCAAATGAACAAAATAAAGAATGAAAAGGGGGACATAGGTAGACACCAAGGAAATCAAAAGAATCATTAAATCTTACTTCAAAAGCCTATGCATCTTAACATTTAAAAACCTATTTGGATTGGAAAGTTTTCATGATAGGTTTCATTTACCAATGTGAAATGAAGATCAGGTGAATAAATAGTCCTATTTTCCCTAAGGAAATAGAAGCAGCCATCAAAATTCCCATCCAAAAAAAATAAAATAAAATAAAATAAAGCCCAGGGCTAGCTGGTTTCAGTGAAGAATTCTTCCAAACTTTCAAAGAAGAGCTAACACCACTACCCTTCAAACTGTTCCACAAAATATAAACAGAAGGAACATGACCAACCTCATTCTATGAGGCCACATTCACCTTGAAACCCAAACCACACAAAGACCGAACAGAGAAAGAGAACTTCAGACCAATTACCCTTATGAAGATTGATGAAAAAATACTCCATGTAATACTTGCAAATCAAATCCATGAACACATTAAAGATATAATCCAACATGACCAAGTAGGCTCCATTCCAGGCGGGTAACGGTGTTCAGTCTATGGAAATCCATCAATGTAATCTACCATATAATCAAACTGAAAGAAAAAGAACCACTTGACCATCTCCTTACATGTCAAAAAAAAAGCATTTGACAAAATCCAACACCGGTTCATATTTAAAGGCTTGGACAGATCAGAAATACAGGAGTGTATTTCTACCCTCTACAGGGAGTGTAGAATGGAGATTTGAAGTTAGCACACTTCCCAATACTAAACATGTTTAGGCACAGACCTAAACACAGTAGAGGCAATTCACAGCAAGCTTCTGGATACCATCAAATTAAATGGGGGAACCTCAAATCAATCCCACTGAAATCACAGACAAGACAAGGCTGCCTGCTCTCTCCATATCTCTTCAACAGAGTACTTGAAGTCACATAGCACACTGCCAAGAATTTATTCGACGGTAGCCTTAGATCTTAGAAAATAATGAATATTGAATTAATCTTTCAACATTTCGTTGTTGTCAATAAAACACAAAAGTACTGTTGGTTATCCATTTGTCTAAAAGTTGTCTTTTTTGAATAGAATAAATAGTAGATTATCATCATTATAATGTACATTCCTTCTGACTTTTTATTCTTTTTATAGAAATTGTCATTTTAAAAATAACACAATTACCTCACTATATCTCTTCTTGTTCTTCTCTCTAGCCCTTCTGGATCCACCTTATATTTATTCTCTCTCATATTCATGGATTCTTATGTTTATTAAATATTGTATTTTTGCTCATGTGTGTATATTCAAAAATACAACCTGCTTTTCCAATATGATGTTACTTGTATATGCTACCACATAGTTGAGTATAATCCTAAACAGGCAGCCATATTTATATTTACAAAAACTGGCTTTTTCTACTATTGTTGATACTGAAAATGACAACTATAATTGTTGCAAATGCAGTTTCACTTCTTGTGCATTGAAGAAACAATCACATATGTATTTTTCATGGAGTTGTTTTAGGCAGGAATCATTAGGTTTTCTTTGTTACAGAAATCAAATTTTATCTTGGACAACTGGAGCTCTCACATTCACTGGGGAGCCTATAGCATGGGTCACTGCAAGGGTTGAGATGGCCATTACATGCACCAAAAGGGAGGGTTTTAAAGTAGGTGGAATATGACACGTTAGCATGAGAACTGCCACGCAAACATTCATACATTGCGTGACAGCATCAGTAATTACTAATGGATTAAGGGATAAGTGAAGGAGACATAGGGAAAAGCACAGCAATCCAACACCATAGTCACTTCTTCGCTTTCTCCTTCTACATTCCCAAGCAGTTTGAGGAAAGGTATTAGTTTTCTACCCGTCTGGTTGGAAATGTGACGCTCTGGACAAAATACACAAGACAAACAGCAGACGGGTCTTTCTTCCTGTGGAACTTTCCAGAACCCTGGACCACAGCTCTGTGCACATACAGATTGTGGAGTCTGAGGGCAACACAGAAAAACTGGTCATAATGTTGTACATGAATTTAAGATACTTTAGGCTAAATAACGTATAGGTACATATTCTTTGTAAATTCTATGTGTGCACGAGGAACTCAGAGATTTTAAGAAGGGAGTGTAGAATGGAGATTTGAAGTTAGGACACTTCCCAATACTAAATGCTCAACATCCCTGTATGGTGACTAACCTGTGACTCACTTCTTCCTAGCCTTTCTGAGATGTGTATGACATCCATTTATTATCTCCTGGGATGCAGCAAGCCAGAACTCATTTATCATATGAGTTATGGAAGGGTTGGACTGTGAGAGAGAAACCCAGTCACTCTTGACTCATCTATTTCTTTCTACCTTTACATTTCCAGTCCGGTAGTGTTTCAGCTGCAAAAGCAAGTTCAATTTTCTCATGGAAGATGGTTTGTCCATTGGTGAATTGTGATCTATTACTGTGACTTTTACCCTCGAATCCCAATGCTAGGAATAATTCTATGCCTTTTTTCTTAAACATTAATGACTTCATCACATAGGATTTTAATGAGTTGCACCTTAGTTAATCCCATTAACTACTAAACTTCTAACACAACCTTAGTTTGTTATATGTTAGAAATTGTGTAGAACATGGACTATTTATATCTTTTCTTAGATCTCGTTTACGCCTTGATTTGGATTTACTGTCTCAGAAATATGTATATATTAACAGTCATTTGCTTCTGGATAACTTTCTCAGGAGTTCAGAGTATACATTGGTTACAGAAATGTCTTGGATCAAAATCCAAAATTTGTTTCTTGTTCGTGCTAGTTCACGACCTTGTAAATCTCTTGGTATGCTTGAATATGACTTGTATGAATGGCAGGATGCTTGAGCACGAGCATGCATGCATAATAAAAATATGTGAATGTATACATATGTTTGCATGCATGTGTGTGTACACATAGAAACACAAACACACACCAAGAGAACCATGAAAACTCATATAGTCACTGCAGCACGAATGAACACACATTGAAATTTAATTCATCTAATTCTAGCTAGAGGAAGTAGTTTCTTTTTATGTATTTTTATGTGTATATATGCATAATTTTGAAATATAGAATTTTATTTCTGAATTAAAGTAATAGAATACGACTGAAGAGATGATTTGGTGTTTAGCTTGCTTGTCACATGAGCACGAGAGCCTGAATTTGATCATGCTGAAGGGATGGAAAGAAAAGTTGGGTGTAGAAAATATTGCCATAATACAAATTTTGCGATCCTGAAGACGGTGAGAAAGTCAAGGAAATGGTGTCCCTGGAATACATCAAAATCATGAAGGTTTCAGAGCTAGGTCCATTTTGAAAATAACAGGCAGAGCCACTGAGTAAGATGACCAGTGTTGGTTATGGCCCTAAGAGGTACAGGTGCTCACACCATGAGCACTCACACACAAGCTCACCATCCCAATACCACGGAGAACAGCGTAGAACAATTATTTTAAAATTTCGAAGAGGCCTCACACAATCAGGGAAATAAGGCACATGCCTAGACACAATAAGGGCAACGTACAGCAAGGCAATAGGGACAAGTTAAAGGGACAAAAGCTTCCAGCATTTCCACTACAATCTGGGACAAACATGGCTGCCTCTCACACCATAACCCGTCAAGATCGTACTTGGTTTTCTACCTAGAGCAATAGAAAGGAGATTGAAAGGCCGCAGATTGAGCGAGAAGAAGTCAATGTATGACTGTTTGTCGATGATTTGACATCAGTGACCCCCCAAGATTTGACCAGAGAATTCCTACCGGTACTAGACGCTGTCAGAGAATTGCCTGTATAACTCCAAAAAACACCCGTAGCCCTCCCGGATGCAAGTGACAATGGGGCTGAGAGAGAAATCAGGGGGAGCAACAGACTTCACAGGAGCTAAAACTACTCCAACCAAGCAACCGCAAGGGCCTGTCTGACCAGGACTTCAAGTCTTCGAGAAAAGAAGCTGCAGAGTTTGGAAGACTGACGGTTCCCCCGTGATCCTGAATCAGTACGATTAACAGACAAGACATGACCAACCTGCCAAAAGCCGTCACTCTATTCAAAACAATTGATTGCCCTTAATTTCCCCCCGATGCTTTGGAGACTTGGCAAGAGCAACCGTTAAATCCATCGGAAAATATAAAACGCAAAGGATCGTCACGTGCAATCAAAGCACTTCAGGGAGTGTCAACATCCCTGAGTTCTACCTACACTACAGAGAAACGGTAGGAAAAATGGCAGGATCTGGGCCCGGAAACATTTGGGCCAACAGAACCCAACTGAGCTTCGAACTGGGTGTCTGCATGCCGAAAAGGCAACTGGACCCATATGTATCTCCCTGCCCAACCTCGTAGTCCGAGTAGCTCAAAGACACTTGACGGAAAGCCAGACTCGAAAATCGACTAGGGGACAATGGGGGGGGGAAAAAGCCTGGAGCTCAGTAGAGTAGAAAGAACCACAGCAGAACCACAGCAGAACCACAGCAGAACCACAGCAGAACCACAGCAGAACCACAGCAGAACCACAACAGAACCACAGCAGAACCACAGCAGAACCACAACAGAACCACAGCAGAACCACAGCAGAACCACAGCAGAACCACAGCAGAACCACAGCAGAACCACAACAGAACCACAGCAGAACCACAGCAGAACCACAACAGAACCACAGCAGAACCACAACAGAACCACAACAGAACCACAACAGAACCACAGCAGAACCACAGCAGAACCACAACAGAACCACAGCAGAACCACAGCAGAACCACAGCAGAACCACACAACAGAACCACAGCAGAACCACAACAGAACCACAGCAGAACCACAGCAGAACCACAACAGAACCACAGCAGAACCACAGCAGAACCACAACAGAACCACAGCAGAACCACAGCAGAACCACAGCCAGAACCACAGCAGAACCACAGCAGAACCACAGCATCACAGGCCTCGAAGATCAACAGGTCCTACATGGCCGCTCATGAGACGGAAAAGCTTCCGCAGACCCGAGGGCGCCTCCGTGGAACAGTGTGACAACCTGCA